>NC_135957.1:1842346-2021533 GCF_053455715.1 Rhinoraja longicauda
AGAGCTCACACCCTCTAGTCCTGGCAAGCATCCACGTAAAACTTCTCCACACCTTTTCCAGTTAAACAACATCTTTCCGTAACATGGTGGAACACAGTATTATCACCCACCGTATCATCAAGGCACTTTCACACCCATCCTCTTTCAAATCCGCCAGCTCAGATCTCAAAAAATGAGTCAATAATAGCTAATAGATCGTTATCATGTTGCATTAGATTTCCATAGAAATCCTGGAACAATGAAACAAAGAATCCGAGAATTAATCCCCCTCCATTGTGAATGTCTCTTCTTCGCTATGCTGCAGGCTCTGATAATAGGCCAGAGGTGCTTAACAATCGCACAATTAGCAGGCTCCACATGTAGGAAGAAACTGTAGATGGGCACTAAATGCTGGAGTAACTCAGCGGGGTCAGGCAGCATCTCTGGAGAACATGGATGGGTGACGTTTCACAGAGTGCTGGAGTAACTCAGCAGGTCAGGCAGCATCTCGGGAGAGAAGGAATGGGTGACGTTTCGGGTCCAGACCCTTCTTCAGACTGAAGGCAGGGGAGAGGGAGACACAGAGATAAGGAAGTGGAAGGTGTGAAAACAGGATCTGGGGGATGAAATATATCTAGGAACATGTAGTATAAGAAAATAACTGCAGATGCTGGTACAAATCAAAGGTATTTATTCACAAAATGCTGGAGTAACTCAGCAGGTCAGGCAGCATCTCAGGAGAGAAGGAATGGGTGACGTTTCGGGTCGAGACCCTTCTTCAGACTGATGTCAGGGGGCGGGACAAAGGAAGGATATAGGTGGAGACAGGAAGACAGAGGGAGAAACTGGGAAGGAGGAGGGGAAGAGAGGGACAGAGGAACTATCTAAAGTTGGAGAAGTCAATGTTCATACCGCTGGGCTGCAAGCTGCCCAGGCGAAATATGAGGTGCTGTTCCTCCAATTTCGGTGGGCCTCACTATGGCACTGGAGGAGGCCCATGACAGAAAAGTCAGACTGGGAGTGGGAGGGGGAGTTGAAGTGCTCAGCCACCGGGAGATCAGGTTGGGTTAAGGCGGACTGAGCGAAGGTGTTGAGCGAAGCGATCGCCGAGCCTGCGTTTTGTTTCGCCGATGTAAATAAGTTGACATCTGGAGCAACGGATGCAGTAGATGAGGTTGGAGGAGGTGCAGGTGAACCTCTGTCTCACCTGGAAAGAATGTTTGGGTCCTTGGATGGAGTTGAGGGGGGAGGTAAAGGGACAGGTGTAGAATAGAAGCGTAAGAAGGAACTGCGGATGCCGGTTTAAACTGAAGATAGACATAAAAAGCTGGAGTAACTCAGCGGGTCAGGCAGCATCTCTGGAGAAAATGAATGGGTGACGTTTCGGGTCGAGACCCTTCTTCAGAGATCATTGTTATCTGGGAGAAGGTAACAATGAAGCAAACAGAGATAAAATGTAGTCGGAGACAGTTCAGACTGGTGAGGGGCAGGGTCGTTTTTACAGCATCATGGGCCCCCGGGCAAAGCAGTGTACTGGGGCCCCTACCGTTACTCTCCCCCACCCCCCTTTCCCTACCAGCCCCCCCCCTGTCGTGCCGGCGAAAAGCACTTACCGAAAAGCACTTAGCGATGGACTTAGGGTGCTACATTGTTGCGAAAAGCCACTTACAGATCGCTGTGAGAAGCACTTAGGGATGGAAAATGTTGCGAAAAAAGCACTTATTGAACCTACATTTTTAAAGAAGTATTTATTTATTGCAAGTCACTTAACATACACAGATCAGCATGGGGCCCCCTATGCTTGTGGGGCCCCGGGCAAGTGCCCATCAGGCCCATGCGATAAGACGGCCCTGGTGAGGGAAACTGGGAAGGGGGAGGGATGGAGAGAGAGGGAAAGCAAAGGTTACTTGAAGTTAGAGAAGTCACCAGAGAGTCACTGCCCAGAATTTGTGGAATTCTCTGCCACAGAGGGCAGTGGAGGCCAATTCACTGGATGGATTTAAAAGAGAGTTAGATAGAGCTCTAGGGGCTAGCGGAATCAGGGGATATGGGGGAGAAGGCAGGCACAGGTTACTGATTGTGGATGATCAGCCATGATCACAATGAATGGCGGGTGCTGGCTCGAAGGACCAAATGGCCTCCTCCTGCACATATTTTCTGTTTCTATGTTTCTAAGTCAATATTCATACCGTTGGAGTGTAAGCTGCCCAAGCGAAATATGAGGTGCTGTAGATGCTGGTTTATACCGAAGATAGACACAAGATAGCAGAGTCAGGGGGTATGGGGGAGAAGGCAGGAACGGGGTACTGAAGGAGAATGATCAACCATGATCACATTGAATGGTGGTGCTGGCTCGAAGGGCCGAATGGCCTCCTGCACCTATTGTCTAGTGTCTATTGTTGGGCTGAAGGGCCTGTTTTCCATGCTGTGTGTTCTCTATGACTAATTCTGATCCTGAACTTTAATGCCATCAGAATGTGTGAGATTCCCCCCATTGAACTTTCCTTCGAGGCACATTTTTGAAAAATGAGTGCTCTGGTATTCTCCAAATGCGATGAAGCTAACTGCCATTGCAAGTGCTGATCTGACGAGTATTAGATCCAGATTCATGTCCAAGCCTCTGACATATAGCCTCAATTACAAACAGAAACCACTTAGCCCAAGGTTTTGAATAAAATTAAGCTGTCGACCAAGAGCATTCACTAAATACCCGGTCATACAAGGAATGGTGACCTAAACGTTACCATTCCCCTATTTGCATTGATGATGCCGAACTAGAGATGGTTGAGAAATTCAAATTCCTGGGAGTCAATATCACTAACAACTTCTCCTGAACCATCCATATTGAACCAACGACCAAGAAAGCACACCAACGCCTCTACTCCCTTAGAAGGCTTGGAAGTTCAGCAAGTCCCCAACAACTCTCACACCAACTTCTACAGATGCACCACAGAGAGCATTTCATCGGAGATGCACCACAGCTTGGTTTGAGAACAGCTCCATCCAAGACCGCAAGAAATCGCAGCGAATTGTGGGACGCAGCCCAGACCATCACACAAACCAACCTCCCTTCCATTGACTCCATCTACACCTCACGCTGCCTCGGGCAAGGCCAGCAGCCCAGACCATCACACAAACCAACCTCCCTTCCATTGACTCCATCTACACCTCACGCTGCCTCGGCAAGGCCAGCAGCCCAGACCATCACACAAACCAACCTCCCTTCCATTGACTCCATCTACACCACACGCTGCCTCGGCAAGGCCAGCAGCATAATCAAGGACCAGTCTCACCCTGGCCACTCCCTCTTCTCCCCTCTCCTATCAGGCAAGAGGTACAGAAGTGTGAAAACGCACACCTCCAGATTCAGGGGCAGTTTCTTCCCAGCTGTTATCAGGCAACTGAACCATCCACCACAACCAGAGAGCAGTGCTGAACTACTATCTACCTCATTGGTGACCCTCGGACTATCCTTGATCGGACTTTGCTGGCTTTACCTTGCACTAAACGTTATTCCCTTACCATGTATCTTTACACTGTAAACGGCTCGATTGTAATCATGTGCTGTCTTTCCGCTGACTGGATAGCAGCAACAAAAGCTTTTCACTGTACCTCGGTACACGTGACAATAAACTAAACTGAAAACTAAAAACTCCAGCATGTTGTGTCCATTAACAGGCTCTATGGCTGATTCCTGTGTGTATTTAAGGCTCCTTACCTACTGCTAAGTAGAATGAAATAGCTTAGCTGAGCATAGTTTTAGTTTCGTTTAGAGGTACAGTGTGGAAAACAGGCCCTTTGGCCACCGAGTCCACACTAACACCCGTTCACTAAGTCTCTGCTATCCCGCACGCTACCAATGCCAATTAACCGACAAGCTTCTACGTCTTTGGAGTGTGGGGAGGAAACTGGAGCACCCGGAGAAAACCCACGCAGGTCACGGGGAGAACGTACAAACTCCGTACAGACAGCACCCATAGTCGGGATCGAACCGGGGTCTCTGGCGCTGTGAGGCAGCAACTCTACCGCTGCTCCACCCAGTTGTTCTATTTTGGTTTTCGCACCAAGGAGATAGACAATAGACAATAGGTGCAGGAGTAGGCCATTCAGCCCTTCGAGCAGGCACTTTGTTTCATTGTTCCAGAATTTCTATGTGAGTCTAATGCAACATGATAACGGTGTGCTCACATGTTGAAAAGCAGTGAGCAATTTTCTTAAACTGTCTGTAGAGCTTCTTAGTTTGATTAAGTCAACTTGCTGTCCACAGGCGCAGGGGAGAATGTAGGTGAACATGGATGCCCATGTTGGGACATGCATGTGTAGGAAGGAACTACATACATGTGTAGGAAGGAACCGCAGATGCTGGCTTAAACCAAAGATAGGACACAAAATGCTGGAGTAACTCAGCGGGACAGGCAGCGTCTCTGGGGAGAAGGAATGGGTAACCTTTCGGGTCGAGACCCTTCTTTAGACGAGTCTGGGATAAGGGAAATGAGAGAAAAAGATGGTAGACACAAAGTGCTGGAGTAACTCAGGCAGTATCTCGGGAGAGAAGGAATGGATGACGTTTCGGGTCGAGGACCCTTTTTCAGACCGAGTGATATATTCACGATGATGTAGGTATCACAAAATGCTGGAGTAACTCAGCAGGTCAGACAGTATCTGGGGAGCGAAGGAATGGGTGGACGTTTCGGGTCGAGACCCTTTGTCTGAAGAAGGGTCTCGACCCGAACGTCACCCATTCCTTCTCTCCTGAGATGCTGCCTGACCTGCTGAGTTACTCCAGCATTTTGTGATACCTTCGATTTGTACCAGCATCTGCAGTTATTTTCCTACACAACGAGACGATGATGTAGAGAGATAAAGAACAATGAATGAAAGATATGCAAAAAGGTGACGATGATAAAGGAAACAGGTCATTGTGAGCTGTTTGCTGGGGTGGGAACGAGAAGCTGGTGCGACTTGGGTGGGGGGAGGGATGGAGAGAGAGGAATGCCGGGGCTACCTGAAGTGAAGAATAGGAAGGCAGATTATTATCTGAATGGTGTCAAGTTAGGAACAGGGGGACGTACAACGAGATCTGGGGTGTCCTAGTGCATCAGTCACTGAAAGGAAGCATGCAGGTACAGCAGGCAGTGAAGAAAGCCAATGGAATGTTGGCCTTCATAACAAGAGGAGTTGAGTATAGGAGCAAAGAGGTCCTTCTGCAGTTGTACAGGGCCTAGTGAGACCGCACCTGGAGTACTGTGTGCAGTTGTACGGGGCCCTAGTGAGACCGCACCTGGAGTACTGTGTGCAGTTGTACAGGGCCCTAGTGAGACCGCACCTGGAGTACTGTGTGCAGTTGTACAGGGCCCTAGTGAGACCGCACCTGGAGTACTGTGTGCAGTTGTACCGGGCCTGGTGAGACCGCACCTGGAGTACTGTGTGCAGTTTTGGTCTCCAAATTTGAGAAGGATATTCTTGCTATTGAGGGCGTGCAGCGTAGGTTCACTAGGTTAATTCCCGGAATGGCGGGGACTGTCATATGTGAAAGGACTGGAGCGACTAGGCTTGTATACACTGGAATTTAGAAGGATGAGAGGGGATCTTATCGAAACATATAAGATTATTAAGGGGTTGGACACGTTAGGGGCAGGAAACATGTTCCCAATGTTGGGGGAGTCCAGAACCAGGGGCCACAGTTTAAGAATAAGGGGTAGGCCCATTTAGAACGGAGATGAGGAAAAACCTTTTCAGTCAGAGAGTTGTAAATCTGTGGAATTCTCTGCCTCAGAAGGCAGTGGAGGCCAATTCTCTGAATGCATTCAAGAGAGAGCTAGATAGAGCTCTTAAAGGATAGCGGAGTCAGGGGGTATGGGGAGAAGCAGGAACGGGGATACTGATTGAGAATGATCAGCCATGATCACCATTGAATGGTGGTGCTGGCTCGAAGGGGCCGAATGGCCTCCTCCTGCACCTATTGTCTATTGAGAGAAATCAATGTTCATACCGCTGGGGTGTAAGTTTCCCAAGCGAAATATGAGATGCTGTTCCTTCAATTTGCGTTTAGCCTCACTCTGACAATGGAGGAGACAGAAAGGTCTGTGTAGGAATGGAAGGGGAATTAAAGTGTCCAGCAACCGGGAGATCAGTTTGGTTCAGGTGGACTGAGCGAAGAAGGTGTTCAGTGGAACGATCACCCAGTCACAGGTAGTTGGTGGGGTGGTCACACAGGTAGATGGGGTGGTCAAAAAAGCTTTTGGTACACTTGCGTCTTCATCAGACAGAGTATTGACTATTGAGGCTGGTAGGTCATGTTGCAGTTGTATAAGACGCTGGTGAGACCTCATTTAGAGGATTGTGTTCAGTTCTGGGCACCATGTTGCAGGAAAGATTTTGTCAAGCTGGAAAGACTGCAGAGAAGATTTACAAGGATATTGCCAGGACTCTAGAATCTGAGCTATAGGAAGAGGTTGATGGTCTCTATTCCTTGGAGCGCAGGAGGATGAGGGGTGATCTTATAGAGGTGTATAAAATCATGAGAGGAATAGATCGGGTAGACGCACAGAGTCTCTTGCCCAGAGTAATAATAACATATTCCTTTATTCGTCCCACACCGGGGTGATTTACAGTGTTACAGCAGCAAAGTGGATAACAGGAGATCATTCATTATCAATAAAAGTAAAGACAAGGATAAATTGTATTCCTCAGGTGTTACTGTTGACTCGTCTGCTGGGAGCAGTGCTGGTTGTGCAGTCTCACAGCAGCGGGAAGGAAGGACCTCCTATATCTCTCCTTCACGCACTTGGGGTGAAGGAGTCTGTCACTGAAGGAGCTACTCAGTGCAGTGACAGTGTCCTACATGGGGTGGGAGTCGGTGAATTGAGGACCAGAGGACATAGGTTTAAGGTGAAGGGAAAAGATTTAATAGGAATCTAATAGGAGTCGCACCCTGGCCACTCCCTCTTCTCCCCTCTCCCATCAGGGCAAGAGGTACAGAAGTGTGAAAACGCACACCTCTAGATTCAGGGGTAGTTTCTTCCCAGCTGTGATTGGGCAACTGAACCATCCTATCACCAACTTTCCAGCGGCACGGTGGCACGGCGGTAGAGTTGCCGCCTTACAGCGAATGCAGCGCCGGAGACTCGGGTTCCATCCCGACTACGGGTGCTGTCTGTACGGAGTTTGTACGTTCTCCCTCGTGACCTGCGTGGGTTTTCTCCGAGATCTTCGGTTTCCTCCCACACTCCAAAGACGTACAGGTTTGTAGGGTTAATTGGCTGGGTAAATGTAAAAATTGTCCCTAGTGGGTGTAGGATAGTGTTAGCGTGCGGGGATCGCTGGGCGGCGCGGACACGGTGGGCCTGTTTCCGCGATGTATCTCTAAACTAAACTAAACTAGACAGCGGTCTAGACCTATCATATAACTCATTGGAGACCTTCAAACCATCTTTAATTAGGCTGTATGTCTTGCTCGAAACATTACAACCTTTATCATGTATCAGTACACTGTGGATAGCTTGATTGTAATCATGTATTTGTCTTATTGCTGACAGGTCAGCACGCAACAAAACGTTTTTCACTGTACCTCTGTACACGTGACAATAACAATAAACTAAACTAACCAATAGGTAGAGCAAATGGGAAGATGCAAAGTGCAGGATAAAGTTCTCAGCATTGCAGCAATTCCGACCCGAAACGTCACCCATTCCTTTTCTCCAGAGATGTTGTCTGACCCGCTGAGTTACTCCAGCTTTTTGAGTCCATCTTCGGTATAAACCAGTTCCTTCCTACACTTTGTAGCGCACCAGTTCCAGAGACAATAGACAATAGGTGCAGGAGGAGGCCATTCGGCCCTTCGAGCCAGCACCACCATTCAATGTGATCATGGCTGATCATTCTCAATCAGTACCCCGTTCCTGCTTCTCCCCATACCCCCTGACTCCGCTATCCTTAAGAGCTCTATCTAACTCTCTCTTGAATGCATTCAGAGAATTGGCCTCCACTGCCTTCTGAGGCAGAGAATTCCACAGACAAAGTCCAATGTCCGCAATGGGGTAGAGGTGAATCGGACAGTGCCCTAGCTTATGGAAGGGCCGTTCAGAAGCCTGATAACAGAGGGGGAGAAGCTGTTCCTGAGTCTGGTGGTGCGCGCTTTCAAGCCTCATTAGGTATGTTAGAAATTACAAATGAAGGATATATTTTCACAATCAATCCTATCAAATCTCTACTCTTCTTAAAAACGTTAGATTGATTACTCTTTTTATTTAAGGAAAACAAATCTTGTTACCGTACGTTTTTTCAGAATCTTAAGGGCGGTCACGGTGGCGTAGCGGTAGAGTTGCTGTCTTACAGCGCTTACAGCGCCGGAGACCCGGGTTCCATCCCGACTACGGCGCCGTCTGTACGGAGTTTGTACGTTCTCCCCGTGACCTGCGTGGGTTTTCTCCGAGATCTTCGGTTTCCTCCCACACTCCAAAGTAGGATAATCGGTAAATGTGAGAAAAAACAATTGTCCCTGTGTGTGTGGGATGGTGTTAGTGTGCGGGGATCGCTGGTCGGCGCGGACCGCGTGGGCCGAAGGGCCTGTTTCCGCGCTGTATCTCTAAACTGAACTAAACTAAACAAAATTTTCTAGAAAAACATTATTTTTATTCACATAGCCACTGCATAGAAAAAGGCCATTCGGCCCACCTTGTCTATACTGGAATTCTAGGCTAGCCCTGTTTGCATGCATTAGGCCTAGAGCCCTCTAAAGCCTGCCTATCCATATTTCTGTCCAAATATTTTTTTAAGTAGTAATTCTATCGGCTCCTAAAGCTTCCTCTGGCACCTCGTTCCAAACGTGGACTACCTTCTGTGTGGAAAAAGTTGCCCCTGAAGTCACTCTGAAATCTCTCCACTCTCAACGTAAGCCTCCAGTAACCTCTAGGTTAGTTTAGTTTAGGTTTAGTTAGAGATACAGTGCGGAAAGAGGCCCTTCGACCCACCGAGTCCACACACCGACCAGCGATCCCCGCACATTAACACTATCCCACACACCAGTGACAATTTACAGAAGCCAATTGACCCTACAAACCTGTACGCCTTTGGAGCGTGGGAGGAAACCGGAGCACCAGGAGAAAACCCACGCAGGTCACGGGGAGAACGTACAAACTCCGTGCAGACGGCACCCGTAGTCGGGATGGAACCCGGGTCTCTGGCGCTGTGAGGCAGCAACTCTACCGCTGCGTCACTGCTCCACCCCAAATTAAGGCAGGAAATGGGGGATTAAGGCAGGAATAGTGCTGAAGTAAATTGGCCATGGTTTCATTCAGCGGCTCCAGAGGCCAAATGGTCAGGACCTGCTCTGACATTTGAGTTTAGTTTTTAGTTTAGAGATACAGCGCAGAAACAGGCCCTTCGGCCCACCGGGTCCGTGCCGACCAGCGACCCCCTCACACTTAACACTATCCTACACACACCAGGGACAATTTACTTTACAGCAAGCCAATTAACCTACGAACCTGTGCATCTTTGGAGTGTGGGAGGAAACCGAAGATCTCGGGGAACACCTAGAACGTACAAACTCCGCACAGACCGCGCCCGTAGTCGGGATGGAACCCAGGTCTCCATAGTTCTAAGCGCTGTAAGGCAGCAACTCTACCGCTGCGCCACCGTGCGGCCCTCTCCTGAGCTTTTATTGTCTCCGTCGCATCGGCACGGTGGCGCAGCGGTAGAGCTGCCGCCTTACAGCGAATGCAGCGCCGGAGACTCAGGTCCCATCCCGACTACGGGCGCCGTCTGTACGGAGTTTGTACGTTCTTCCCATGACCTGCGTGGGTTTTCTCCGAGAACGTCGGTTTCCTCCCACACTCCAAAGACGTGCAGGTTTGTAGGTTAATTGTCTGGGTAAATGTAAAAATTGTCCCTAGTGGGTGTAGGATGGTGTTAGTGTGCGGGGATCGCTGGGCGGCACGGACTCGGTGGGCCGAAGGGCCTGTTTCCGCGCTGTATCTCTAAATCTAAAATCTATATCACCCGCACAGTGCTGACGTCAAGAACAAATGAAATGGCACAAAGAAGCAGCAGGATAATTACCTTTAAAAAATTCCAAAAGGACAAAATATCAAAAACGCATTAAGATGTGTACACCTCTGCTCAGGCACCTACTTGAAACATTCAGGCTGAGTAATCGTTAATATTACCAAAGTGACTGCAGTTCTTGCTGTGTTCCTCCTCCGTAGTTACTTCAAGTAAGCGTTCTGGGTGTGTGGCTCTGCGATAGAGTTGCTGCCTCACAGCACCACAGACCCAGGTTCCATCCTGTCTGTACAGAGTTTGTACGTTCTCCTCGTGACCACATAGGTTTTCTCCGGGTGCTCCGGTTTCCTCCCACGCTCCAAAGACGTGCAGGTTTGTAGGTTAATTGGCCTTGGTAAAAGTGTAAACTGTCCCTAGTGTGTATCATATCATATCATATATATACAGCCGGAAACAGGCCTTTTCGGCCCACCAAGTCCGTGCCGCCCAGTGATCGCCGTACATTAACACTATCCTACACCCACTAGGGACAATTTTTACATTTACCCAGCCAATTAACCTACATACCTGTACGTCTTTGGAGTGTGGGAGGAAACCGAAGATCTCGGAGAAAACCCACGCAGGTCACGGGGAGAACGTACAAATTCCTTACAGTGCAGCACCCGTAGTCAGGATCGAACCTGAGTCTCCGGCGCTGCATTCGCTGTAAAGCAGCAACTCTACCGCTGCGTTAAAGTGCGGGGATCGCTGGTCGGCAGGGTCCCGGTGGGCTAAACTAAACTAAACTATAGAGGTGTATAAAATAATGAGAGGAATAGATCGAGTAGATGCACAGAGTCTCTTGCCCAGAGGAGGTGAATCGAGGACTAGAGGGCATAGGTTCAAGGTGAAGGGGACAAGAATTAATAGGAATCTGAGGGGTAACTTTTTCACACAGTGGGTGGTGGGTGTATGGAACAAGGTGCCAGAGGAGGTAGTTGAGGCTGGGACTATCTCAATGTTTAAGAAACAGTTAGACAGGTACATGGATAGGACTGGTTTGGTGGGATATGGACCAAACGCGGGCTGGTGGGACTAGTGTAGCTGGGACATGTTGGCCGGTGTGGGAAAGTTGGGCCGAAGGGCCAGTTTCCTCACTGTATCACTCTATGGCTCTATGACTCTATGCTGGTGTAACTTAGCAAGTCAGACAGCATCTCTGGAGAACATGGATAGTTGACATTTTGGGTCAAGACCTTTAGAGTCAGAGCCATACAGTGTGGAAACAGGCCCTTTGGCCCAACGTGCCCAGGCGGACCAACATGCCCTATCTACACTTGTCCCACCTGCCTGTGCTTGGCCATATCCCTCTAAACCTGTCCTATCCATGTACCTTTCTACATGTTTCTTAAACATTATAAAGAGGAGTCCAAAGAATGTTCTTGAACCAAAATGTCACCAATCCATGTTCTCCAGCGATGCTGCCTGACCCGCTGAGTTACTCCAGCACTCTGTGAAACGTCACCCATCCATGTTCTCCAGAGATGCTGCCTGACCCGCTGAGTTACTCCAGCACTCTGTGAAACGTCGCCCATCCATGTTCTCCAGAGATGCTGCCTGACCCGCTTAGTTACTCCAGCACTCTGTGAAACGTCACCCATCCATGTTCTCCAGAGATGCTGCCTGACCCGCTGAGTTACTCCAGCACTCTGTGAAACGTCACCCATCCATGTTCTCCAGAGATGCTGCCTGACCCGCTGAATTACTCCAGCACTTTGTGTCTCTTTTTCGACAGGTTTGCTTTGAGATACAGCGCGGAAACAGGCCCTTCGGCCCCTCCGAGTCCGTGCCGACCAGCGATCCCCGCACATTAACGCTACCCTACGCACACTAGGGACAACTTACAATTGTACCAAGCCGATTAACCTACAAACCCGCACGTCTTTGGAGTGTGGGAGGAAGCCAGAGCACCCGGAGAAAACCCACGCAGGTCATGGGGAGAACGTGCAAACTCCGTACAGACAGCATCCATGGTCAGGATGGAACCCGGGTCTCTGGCGCTGTGAGGCAGCAACTCTACCGCTGTGCCACCGCGCTGCCCTTGACTCCCCGCCCTTGTTTCTCTATTGAAAGTGGTGCTCCACAGAAGGCCCACGTAATGTGACAAGCCTATTGAGTTGAGTTGAATACATTGTATTGGCTATATATGTACACATACAAGGAATGTGCCTTGGTGCTCCACTCGCAAGTAACAACACGACATACAGTAAACAATTACAAACAAAGCATTATAATTTTAACATGTGAAGAATGAAATAAAATACCAGAGCACAAGGAGGCTACAGGCTTTGGTTATTGGGTAGAACTATCACTCGTGGGGAAAAAAGTTGTTTTTATGTCTGGCTGTGGCTGCTTTGACAGTCCGGAGTCGCCTTCCAGAGGGAAGTGCTTCGAAGAGTTTGTGGCCAGAGTGAGAGGGGTCAGAGATGATCTTGCCCGCTCGCTTCCTGGCCCTTGCAGTGTACAGTTGGTCGATGGGGGGAAGGTTGCAGCTAACAACCTTCTCAGCTGTGCGAACGATCCGTTGCAGCCTCCGGATGTGGTGCTTGGTGGCTGAGCCAAACCAGACCATGATGGAGAAGGTGAGGACGGACTCAATGATAGCTGTATAGAATTGGACCATCATTGCCTGTGGCAGATTGTGTTTCCTCAGTTGCTGCAGGAAGTACATCCTCTGTTGGGCCTTTTTGACTGTGGAGTCGATGGTGGCCCCACATTTAAGGTCCCTGGAGATGATGGTTCCAAGGAACTTAAATGACTCCACAGATGTGACTGTGGTGTTGTAGATGGTGAGTGGGGGGGGAGGGGGGGGGGGGGGGAGGGGAGGGGGGGGGGGGAGGGGAGGGGGATGAGCGTAAATAACTTGCAGGTACTTTGCGGGCATGTGGGTGGCAAGGGGTGATTGTTGAAGGGGGCAGAGAGTTAGAAAGGAAAGCCTTCATAGTTAATTTAGTTTAGTTTAGTTTAGTTCAGAGATACAGCGCGGAAACAGGCCCTTTTGGCCCACCGGGTCCGCGCCGCCCAGCGATCCCCGCACACTAACACTATCCTACACCCACTAGGGACAATTTTTACATTCACCAAGCCAATCACCCTACAAACCTGCACGTTTTTGGAGTGTGGGAGGAAAACGAAGATCTCGGAGAAAACCCATGCGGGTCACGGGGAGAACGTACAAACTCTGTACAGACGGCGCCCGTAGTCGGGATAGAACCCGGGTCTCCGGCGCTGCATTCGCTGTAAGGCAGCAACTCTACCGCTGCGCCACCGTGACCGCCCATATTTAGATTGTATTTAGAGGTCAGATGTTAGAATCTACCACTTTGTTAAAATGATTTTAAGGTAGAAAAAATGCGGAGATAATTTACCAGGATGTTGGCAGGACTAGAGGGCCTGAGCTACAGGGGAAGGTTGGGCAGGCTCAGACCTTATTCCTTGGAGCACAGGAGGATGAGGAGTGATATTTTTGAGGTGTATAAAATCATGAGAGGAATAGATCGGGTAAGTGCCCATTTTTTTACCCAGAGTAGGGGAATCGAGGACCAGAGGACATAGGTTCGAGGTGAAGGGGGAAAGATTTAATAGGAATCTGAGGGGCAACTTTTTCACACAGAGGGTGGTGGGTGTGTGGAACAAGCTGCCGGAGGAGGTAGTTGAGGCTGGGACTATCACAAAGTTTAAAAGATAATTGGACAGCTACATGGATAGGACAGGTTTAGAGGGATATGGGTCAAACGCGGGCAGGTTAGGACTAATGTCGGCATGTACAAGTTGGGCCGAAGGGCCTGTTTCCATGCTGTATCACTCTATGTGTCCCAGTCTTCTGAGAAAAGATATATAACAACCACAACTGTCTCACAACAGCCTCGAGACGACACGGGAAAGGAAGATAGACGCAAAACGCCGGAGTAACTCAGCAGCATCTCTGGAGAGCAGGAATGGGCGACTTTTTCGGGCCGAGACCCTTCTTCAGACTGAGTCAGGGATAAGGGAATTCTTTGCCACAGACGGCTGTGGAGGCCAAGTCAGTTGATATTTAAAGAAGTCAGCGACGGATAGATTCTGGATCAGTGCGGGTGTCAGGGGATAGGGGGGAGAAGGCAGGAGAATGTAGACGGTGATGTGGAGACATAAAGAACAATGAATAAAAGATATGTAGATAAAAGGGAAGGGAGGATTGTCTTTTTCTCGCCGGCTTTCTTTACTCAGTGTGGGAGCTGAAATGAAAGGCTTCTCATCTCATCTCAATTACTGGACCCTGTGGGTGCCAGTAAACCATCCACTGACAACCATCGCAGTTTATCGTGTTGTATTCACTGAGTGTGTGGGATGGGACGCCCCTTGTCAATGACTGTGCTGGTTTAATGTTACGGCCATAAGGTCCTTAGAGATAGGAGCAGAATGAGGCCGTTCGGCCCATCTCCTCCATTCAATCACGGCTGACCTACCTCTCCCTCCTAACCCCATTCTCCTGCCTTCTCCCCGTAACCCCTGACACCCGCACTGTGCGGAGTTTGTACGTTCTCCCCGTGACCTGCGTGGGTTTTCTCCGAGATCTTCGGTTTCCTCCCACACTCCAAAGACGTGCAGGTTTGTAGGTTAATTGACTGGGTAAAATGTAAAAATTGTCCCTAGTGTGTGTAGGATAGTGTTAAAGTGCGGGGATCGCTGGGCGGCGCGGACTCGGTGGGCCGAAGGGCCTGTTTCCGCGCTGTATCTCTAAATCTAAAAGAAAATCTAATCCAGAATCTATCTATCGCTGATATCCACTGACTTGGCCTCCACAGCCGTCTGTGGCAAATAATTCCACAGATTCACCGCCCTCCGGCTAAGGAAATTCCTCCTCTTCTCCTTCCTAAAGGAACGTCCTTTAATTCTCAGGCTATGACCTCCAGTCCTAGACTCTCCCACCAGTGGAAACATCCTCTCCACATCCACTCTATCTAGGCCTTTCACCGTTCGATAAGTTAAAATGAGGTTCTCCCCTCATCCTTCTAAACTCCAGCGAGTACAGGCCCAGTGCCGGCAAACGCTCATCGTACGTTAACCCACTCATTCCTGGGATCATTCTTGTAAACCTACTCTGGAACCTCTCCAGAGCCAGCACATCTTTCCTCAGGTAGTTACTCAAGGTACTCCAAATGCGGCCTGACCAGCGCCTCATAGAGCCTCAGCAGTACATCCCCCAGATTTTGTACACAAGCCCTCTTGCAATAAATGTTAACTGGTGAGCCCTGCCCCTCTCCCTTCATCCCCCCCCCCTTTCACCCCTACATCACATCCGCTCTTCCCCACTTGGACTAATCTGAGGAAAGACATTCTTGCCATAGAGGGAGTACAGAGAAGGTTCACCAGATTGATCCCTGGGATGGCAGGACTTTCATGTGAAGAAAGACTGGATAGACTCGGCTTGTACTCGCTGGAATTTAGAAGACTGAGGGGGGATCTTATTGAAACATATAAAATTCTTAAGGGGTTTGAGAGGCTAGATGCGGGAAGATTGTTCCCGATGTTGGGGAAGTCCAGAACAAGGGGTCACAGTTTAAGGATAAGGGGGAACTCTTTTAGGACCGAGATGAGAACGTTTTTTTTCACACAGAGTGTGGTGAATCTGTGGAATTCTCTGCCACAGAAGGTAGTTGAGGCCAGTTCATTGGCTATATTTAAGAGGGAGTTAGATGTGGCCCTTGTGGCTAAAGGGATCAGGGGGTATGGAGAGAAGGCAGGTACAGGATACTGAGTTGGATGATCAGCCATGATCATATTGAATGGCGGTGCGTACAGGCTCGAAGGGCCGAATGGCCTACTCCTGCACCTATTTTCTATGTTTCTATCTTTCTATGTTTCTATGCACCTGTTCCTCCCCTATGTCCCGTTCCATAGACTCACCACCCTCAGTGTGGAAAAAGCTGCCTCTTTGGTTCCTATTAAAATCTTTCCCCTCCTGCCTTAAACCTACATCCTCTGGTTCGTGATGTCGCGAAGATGGACACAAAACGCTGGAGCAACTCAGCGAGCCAGGAAGCATCTCCGGAGAGAAGGAATGGGTGACATTTCTGGTCCAAACCCTTCTTCAGACTCCCTACCCCTGATTTCCCTGCCCTGTCTAAAAGATTCTCTGCGTTCACCCCCCTCGTGATTTTATGCACCCCAATAACGTCACCCCTGCCTCAACTACCTCCTCCGCTGCTCCAGATGCCAACTTATTTACATCGGCGAAACCAAACGCAGGCTCGGCGATCGCTTCGCTCAACACCTTCGCTCAGTCCGCGTTGGCCAAACTGATCTCCCGGTGGCTGAGCACTTCAACTCCCCCTCCCATTCCCAGTCTGACCTTTCTGTCATGGGCCTCCTCCAGTGCCATAGTGAGGCCCACCGGAAATATGGAGGAACAGCACCTCATATTTCGCCTGGGAAGCTTGCAGCCCAACGGTATGAACATCGACTTCTCCAACTTTAGATAGCTCCTCTGTCCCTCTCTTCCCGTCCCCCTTCCCAGTTCTCCCTCTATCTTCCTGTCTCCACCTATATCCTTCCTTTGTCCTGCCCCCCTGACATCAGACTGAAGAAGGGTCTCGACCCGAAACGTCACCCATTCCTTCTCTCCTGAGATGCTGCCTGACCTGCTGAGTTACTCCAGCATTTTGTGAATAAATACCTTCGATTTGTACCAGCATCTGCAGTTATTTTCTTACACTATCCTTCCTGTTCTGGGCCACTGGATTAAACAACTTAGAAGCTCATGATAACCCACAACCCCTTCAGTTTTCATTGTATAAAATCATGAGAGGAATAGATTGGGTAGATGCACAGAGTCTCTTGCCCAGAGTAGGGGAATCGAGGACCAGAGGACATAGGTTCAAGGTGAATAAATACCTTCGATTTGTACCAGCATCTGCAGTTATTTTCTTATACCTCCTCTGGCAGCCTTGTTCTATACACCCACCACCCTTTGTGTGAAGAAGTTACCCCATTAAACTTTTCCCCTTCGCCTTTTAGATTTAGATTTAGATTTAGAGAGACAGCGCAGAAACAGGCCCTTCGGCCCACCGGGCCCGCGCCACCCAGCGATCCCCGCACACTAACACTATCCCACACCCACTAGAGACAATTTTTACATTTGCCCAGTCAATTAACCTACAAACCTGCACGTCTTTGGAGTGTGGGAGGAAACCGAAGATCTCAGAGAAAACCCACGCAGGTCACGGGGAGAACATACTAACTCCGTACAGACGGCGCCCGTAATCGGGATGGAACCCGGGTGTCCGGCGCTGCATTCGCTGTAAAGCAGCAACTCTACCGTTGTGCCATCGTGACCGCCTTAAACCTATCTCCTCTGGTTCTCGATTCCCCCTTACTCTCGGCAAGGGACTTTGTGCGTCTACCCGATCTATTCCTCTCAAGATTTTATGCACCTCCATTAGATCACCCCTCATCCTCCTGCGCTCCAAGGAATAAGTTCTTTATAGAAACTTACAAAATTCTTAAGGGGTTGGACAGGCTAGATGCGGGAAGATTGTTCCCGATGTTGGGGAAGTCCAGAACAAGGGGTCACAGTTTAAGGATAAGGGGGAAGTCTTTTAGGACCGAGATGAGAACGTTTTTTTTCACACAGAGAGTAGTGAATCTGTGGAATTCTCTGCCACAGAAGGTAGTTGAGGCCAGTTCATTGGCTATATTTAAGAGGGAGTTAGATGTGGCCCTTGTGGCTAAAGGGGTCAGGGGGTATGGAGAGAAGGCAGGTACGGGATACTGAGTTGGATGATCAGCCATGATCATATGGAATGGCGGTGCGTACAGGCTTGAAGGGCCGAATGGCCTACACCTGCACCTATTTTCTATGTTTTCTATGTTTTCTATGTCTAAGCCTGCCCAACCTCTCCCCTCGGGCCCTGGCAACATCCTCATAAATCTTCTCTTTCCACCTTATTACAATACAATATATCTTTATTGTCATTGTACAGGGGTACAATGAGATTGGGAATGCGCCTCCCATACGATGCGATAATTTCATTAATTTAAACAACAACAACCCAACGAAACAATAATGTCATCCTCCCTTCTCTGGGTAACTGGATTAGACAACTGCGAAGCTCGTGAGACCACACGACCCCTACGGTTTTTATTGAAGGGCAATTTTAAATTTTCAGTGCTGTTGCCTCAGTAATGTTTTTGAAATTTCTCTCTTCCTGCGACCTTTCCCAAATTTGGACCTCATCTGTCAGAGGGGGTAGGGGGTAACTAGCACCTATCTTTCCAACATCTTTCCGATAACACGGAGCCCAGAACACAAAGGTGACCTCACCAACGTCTTATACAACTGCAACATGACCTCCCAACGTCTATACTCAATACTCTGATTGATGACTTGTATACACTGGAATTTAGAAGGATGAGAGGAGATCTTATCGAAACGTATAAGATTATTAAGGGGTTGGACACGTTAGAGGCAGGAAACATGTTCCCAATGTTGGGGGAGTCCAGAACAAAGGGCCACATTTTAAGAATAAGGGGTAGGCCATTTAGAACTGAGATGAGGAAAAACTTTTTCAGTCAGAGTTGTGAATCTGTGGAATTCTCTGCCTCAGAAGGCAGTGGAGGCCAATTCTCTGAATGCATTCAAGAGAGAGCTAGATAGAGCTCTTAAGGATAGCGGAGTCAGGGGGTATGGGGAGAAGGCAGGAATGGGGTACTGATTGAGAATGATCAGCCATGATCATATTGAATGGTGGTGCTGGCTCGAAGGGCCGAATGGCCTCCTCCTGCACCTATTGTCTATTGTCTATTGATGAAGGCCAAAGTGCCAAAAGCATTTTTGACCACCTTATCTACCTGCGATTCTACTTTCAAGGAACCATGCACCTGTGCTCCTAAATCTCTCTGGTCTACAACACTACCCAGTTCCCTAACAATCACTGTGTAGTTCCTGCCCATGATAGTCTTCCCAAAATACTACATCTCACATTTCTCTGTATTAAATTCCATCAACCATTCCTCAGCCCACCTGCCTAACCGTGCAAGTTATTATCATGTGCTGTTACTTTCAGGAGGCTTTTGGCACTTTGGCCTTCATCAGTCAGAGTATAGAAGTTGGGAGGTCATGTTGCAGTTGTATAAGACGTTGCATTTAGAGTATTGTGTTCAGTTCTGGACTCGATGTTTTCGGAAAGATGTTGTCAAGCTGGAAAGGGTACAAAGAAGATTTACGAGGATGTTGCCAGGACCAGAGGGTGTGAGCTACAGGGAGAGGTTGAGTAGGCTGGGACTCTATTCCTTGGAGCGCAGGAGGATGAGGGGTGATCTTATCGAGGTGTACAAAATCATGAGAGGAATAGATCGGGTAGACACACAGAGTCTCATGCCCAAAGTAGGGGAATCGAGGACCCAAGATGCATGATTACAAAAACTAAAACTCTAAAGCCCACAATGTTTACAATCGAGCCGTCCACAGTGGACAGATACATGATAAAGGGAATAACGTGAAAAACATTTAGTGCAAGATAAAGCCAGAAACATGCGATCAATGATGATCCGAGGGTCTCCAATAAGGTAGATAGCAGATCTGGACAAGCTAGATGCAGGAAAAATGTTCCCAATGTTGGGGGAGTCCAGAACCAGGGGCCACACAGTCTTAGAATAAAGGGGAGGCCATTTAAAACTGAGGGGTGAGAAGGAACAGAAGGAAGAGCTGCCTTAAATGTAATTGGGTCTGGTTGAGTAACTATAGTCGGGTGAAGACTTCAATTATGTGAGGGAAGAATGAATTGCTACACACATCTGTTTTTTTTAGAGATACAGCGCGGAAACAGGCCCTTCGGCCCACCGGGTCCGTGCTGCCCAGCGATCCCCGCACACTAACACTATCCTACACCCACTAGGGACATTTTTTACATTTTACCCAGCCAATTAACCTACAAACCTGCACGTCTTTGGAGTGTGGGAGGAAACCGAAGATCTCGGAGAAAACCCACGCAGGTCACGGGGAGAACGTACAAACTCCGTACAGACGGCGCCCGTAGTCAGGATCGAACCTGAATCTCCGGCGCTGCATTCGCTGTAAGAAAGCAACTCTACCGCTGCGCACTTGATAGCTGGTATCTCAAATTGAATCGATTGCCCTCATCCTCTCCTGATAGGTTTGGGTTTGGTGTAGATGTGGCCCAGAAGATCATCGGCTGCTCACTGCCCTCCCTGGAGCACCTGTTCAGCCTACGCTGCCTCAGTAGAGCAGGCAAAATAATAAAAGATCCATCCCACCCCGGCCACCGTCTGTTTGTTCATCTGCCCTCTGGTCGACATTTCAGGTCGATCAAATCCCGAACAAACAGACTTAAGAACAGTTTTTACCCAAGGGCCATACGAGAACTGAACACTACCTTTGCACTAGGCAACACCGTTAAAAAATCTTGTACTTAATATAATTGTATTTAATTGTATTTATGTATTTATTTGTTTTTGCATTTATTGCATATATGTTTGTACGCACCGTCAGGATTGGCTATTTTTTAATTTTGTTGTACTCGTTGCAATGACAATAAATGAATATTATTATTATTATTATGTCGAGCTGACCATTTAACATTTTGTAAAAACAGGTCAAACGGTGGGCTTTACGTCTGTCTCGGAGAGTGTTCCAACCCAATGAAGTTCGGTGACACTCGCTTCTGTCTCTCACAGGTATTTGTAACAAAACGAGCTGCCTGTCTTAGGTGCAGGAGGAGGCCATTCGGCCCTTCGAGCCAGCACCACCATTCACCGTGATCATAGCTGATCATTCTCAATCAGTACCCCGTTCCTGCCCTCTCCACGTACCCCCTGACTCCGCTATCCTTAAGAGTCCTATCTAGCTCTCTCTTGAATGCATTCAGAGACTTGGCCTCCACTGCCTTCTGAGGCAGGGAATTCCACAGATTTGCAACTCTCTTACTGAAAAAGGTTTTTCCTCATCTTCGTTCTAAATGGCCTACCCCTTATTCTTAAACTGTTGCCCCTTGTTCTGGACTCCCCCAACATTGGGAACATGTTTCCTGCCTCTAACGTGTCCAACCCCTTAATAATCTTATACGTTTCGATAAGATCCCCTCTCGTCCTTCTAAATTCCAGTGTACACAAGCCTAGTCGCTCCAGTCTTTCAACATACGCCAGTCCCGCCATTCCGGGAATTAACCTAGTAAACCTACGCTGCACGCCCTCAATAGCAAGAATGTCCTTCCTCATCACTCTCTGCACGGACTTCCAGTCTGAGGCTTTGCAGACCCCACAACCAGACAGAGATTCAGTTGGTCGGCATGCTCTCTATGGTGCCTCTGTAGAGAGTGGTGAGGATGGGATTGGGGGGGGGGAGGGGGTTTGCTCTTCTTAACCGGCGCAGAATGTGCAAACGCTGCCGGGCTCTCTTGACCGGTGATGCAGTGTTTAGGGACCAGGTCAGACTGTCTGTGATCTGCACCCCCAGGAACTTAGTGCTACTGACTAACCTGAGAGGATAAGGTGCCTTGAGCGGACATTTTGAAAAATAACTCACAAACTGAGAAAGAGGTATGAACAGGCAATGCAATGAAGGACTCTCCAGCCTGATAACGAACTAAGACGCGTCTTGTTTATTCAGACCTTGGAGGAGAGACAGCTTGAGATGATTGACTTTTTTGAAAAACATTTATTTTTATTGAAGGAAAGATACAATACGAACAACGTAATGCATTACAGTCCCCTCCATTTTGTTGTTTATATATAACAACAAAAATAACCCTCACCCACCCTCCCTGGACAACCCCTTTGCAACTGATGTGTTCACAATACATCATATCACAAATACAAATGCACAATTTGACAGCCAAACCTCTGCATTCTTCCAAGGCGCAGGCCCATACATATCTACAACATGTCAGATGGTTCAGGATACAGTCATCCATTATGCATCAGCCATCCTGTGAGGTAATCGGCAATTGTGTAAACAAAAATAAGTAAATAAATAAAAGTAAGACATAATCAAAGGCAGATCCCCAAATAGGGCAGCACGGTGGCGCGGCGGTAGAGTTGCTGCCTTACAGCGAATGCCTTACTCAGGTTCCATCCTGACTACGGGCGCCGTCTGTGCGGAGTTTGTACGTTCTCCCCGTGACCTGCGTGGGTTTTCTCCGAGATCTTCGGTTTCCTCCCACACACCAAAGACGTACAGGTATGTAGGTTAATTGACTGGGTAGATGTTAAAAAAAAAAAATTGCCCTTAGTGTGTGTAGGATAGTGTTAATGTGCGGGGATCGCTGGGCGGCGCGGACTCGGTGGGCCGAAGGGCCTGTTTCCGCGCTGTATCTCTAAATCTAAAACAAAATAATCTACAATCAAGTGCCCTACAATCAAGTGGGTAGTTCTTTTAGATTCTCAAAGTATGACAGAAAAGGTTCCCATTTTGAATAAAACTTTTTCACAGTCCCCCTCATGATTGACTTTAACATCACGAGAGCCTTGGGTGAGAACAAAGGCTTCCTTTCGAACACTGAAGGAAAATTAGGAAAAAAGAAGGGCGGTCCGAGACATCGAGGGGTGACAATGAAGGAACAACCATGGCCAGAAAAACGGGGTACTGATTGTGGATGATCAGCCATGATCACATTGAATGGCGGTGCTGGCTCAAAGGGCCGAATGGCCTCCTCCTGTACCTATTGTCTATTGTCTAGTGTCTATTGTCTATTGACCTGAGTTCGAAGCTCAGAGAAGACTACCCCCTACCAACAGAGTGAACCTGGCCAATTCATTCCTAAGGGTAATATGAGTTTTGTGATATAGTTTCAGAAGTGATAAGTTGAAATAGTAAAAGAAAATAACTGCAGATGCTGGTACAAATCGAAGGTATTTATTCACAAAATGCTGGAGTAACTCAGCAGGTCAGGCAGCATCTCAGGAGAGAAGGAATGGGCGATGTTTCGGGTCGAGACCCTTCTTCAGAACATCGACTTCTCCAACTTATAGTAAAGTAAATGAGAAGTTATTAGAAGTCAATAGTTGGCATGCATGTTTAAGGTGCCCGAGTGTTAATAAAGACTAAGTTGTACTAAACCTTGAAACAAAGATGTACAGGTATGTAGGTTAATTGACTGGGTAAATGTAAGAAATTGTCCCTAGTGGGTGTAGGATAGTGTTAGTGTACGGGGATCGCTGGGCGGCGCGGACTTGGTGGGCCGAAAAGGCCTGTTTCCGCGCTGTATATATATGATATGATATGATAACATAGAAACATAGAAACATAGACAATAGGTGCAGGAGGAGGCCATTCGGCCCTTCGAACCAGCACCGCCATTCATTGTGATCATGGTTGATCGTCCCCAATCAATAACCCGTGCCTGCCTTCTCCCTTGGTTTAGAGTCTTTTGTTCGCCACGTCAGTCGATACCCTATAGAGAGGTAATCGGGTCAAGAAGAGTTTCTGCCTTACAGCGCTAGAGACCCGGGTTCCATCCTGACCACGATTGCTGTCTGTACTTTCGACCTGTGTTCGCGATGGTTTTCTCCGTGTGTTCCGACTTCCTCCCCCACTCCAAAGACGTGCAGGTTTGTAGGTTAATTGGCTCTGGTAAAATTATAAATTGTCCCTAGTGTGTGTAGGATAGTGTCCTTGTGCAGAGATCACTGGTTGGCACAGACTCGGTGGGCCGATGGGCCTGTTTCCATGCTGGAAGCCTATATTTTTCACAGTATCTGTGTCCTAACATGGCTCAATGTTTTCTTAATTATCACGTGTAACGTGGTACAGTTAAATACTTATTTTTTGCATACAGATCCACAAAATTGTACATCTAAGCATCTAAGCACAGAAACAAGAAGTCAATTTGCAAGTCGAATCAGGATGGCGCTGGTCTGGCCACATTTGGAATATTGTGAGCCATTTTGGGCCCCAAATCTGAGGAAGGATGTGCTGGCTCTGGAGAGGGTCCAGAGGAGGTTTACAAGAATGACCCCAGGAATGAGTGGGTTAACTTATGATGAGCGTTTGTCGGCCCTGGGCCTGTACTCACTGGAGTTTAGAAGGATGCGGGGGGAACCTCATTGAAACGTACAGAATAGTGAAAGGCCTGGATAGAGTGGATGTGGAGAGGATGTTTCCACTAGTGGGAGAGTCTAGGACTGATCTATCTCTCCCTCCTAACCCCATTCTCCTGCCTTCTCCCCATAACCCCTGACACCCGCATTAATCAAGAATCTATCCATCCCTGCCTAGGGACAATTTATAAATTTTACAAAGACAATTAACCTAAAAACCTGTGGGAGTGTGGGATGAAACCGGAGCACCCTACAAACCTGCACATCTTTGGAGTGTGGGAGGAAACCGGAGCTCCCGGAGAAAACCCACGCAGGTCACGGGGAGAACGTACAAACTCCGTGCAGACAGCGCCCGTAGTCGGGATGGAACCCAGGTTCCGGCGCTGTGAGGCAGCAACTCTACCGCCACGCCACCGTGCCGCCTTTGCAATGAAGCAATCATTATGCAGAATGATTATCGTGGAAAAGGCTTGTGCAGCAAGCCAAAGCTGTTATAACATACGACTCCCTGTAAGATATAATATAATTATTTAGCAATTGGAAATCAAAATTATACACCTGCTTGGCCCATGGGCTGTGTTTCAAACTATTGTAAATATCTCTGGCTGCTTGAAGATAAAGATAAATGTACATGTGGGTGGAAATAATCGACTGATTTTTATCTCAATTATAGCTTTAGTGATCTCTCTCTTCTACCTATCCCAAACACCCACCTCTTCAAATCTCACTGTGTACTAGCTAAGCACTGCCAATTTGCAGACTTGATGGAATGTTGCAGCTGTATAAGACATTGGGGAGGCCACATATGGAGGTATTGTGTTTCGTTTTGGTTACCTCACTAGAGAACGAAGGTGTGAATTTGTAAAAAGGTTGCAGGATGAGAGAAATTTCAAAAATATCGCCATACGTCAGATGCAAAAGTACTGAATGCCTAAAATTGCATTCATAGAGTCACACAGTCACACAGTCACAGAGTCACAGAGTCACAGAGACACAGAGACACAGTCACAGAGACACAGAGACACAGAGACACAGTCACAGAGACACAGAGACACAGAGACACAGTCACAGAGTCACAGAGACACAGAGAGACAGAGACACAGAGACACAGAGTCACAGAGTCACAGAGACACAGAGACACAGAGACACAGAGTCACAGAGACACAGAGACACAGAGACACAGAGACACAGAGTCACAGAGACACAGAGACACAGAGTCACAGAGACACAGAGAGACAGAGACACAGAGACACAGAGACACAGGGACACAGAGTCACAGGGACACAGTCACATAGTGACAGAGACACAGAGACACAGAGACACAGTCACAGAGACACAGTCATAGAGACACAGAGACACAGAAACACAGTCACAGAGACGCAGAGTCACAGAGACACAGAGACACAGAGACACAGAGACACAGAGACACAGAGACACAGAGACACAGAGACACAGAGACACAGTCACATAGTGACAGAGACACAGAGACACAGAGTCACAGGGACACAGAGACACAGAGACACAGAGACACAGACACAGAGACACAGACACAGAGACACAGAGACACAGAGACACAGAGTCACAGAGACACAGAGACACAGAGTCACAGAGACACAGAGACACAGTCACATAGTGACAGAGACACAGAGACACAGAGACACAGAGACACAGAGTCACAGAGACACAGAGACACAGAGACACAGAGACACAGGGACACAGGGACACAGAGACACAGAAACACAGAGACACAGGGACACAGAGACACAGAGACACAGAGACACAGAGTCACAGAGACACAGAGACACAGAGACACAGAGACACAGAGACACACAGTCACAGAGACACAGAGACACAGACACACAGACACAGAGACACAGAGACACAGAGACACAGAGACACAGTCACAGAGACACAGAGACACAGAGACACAGAGACACAGAGTCACAGAGACACAGAGACACAGAGACACAGAGTCACAGAGACACAGAGTCACAGAGACACAGAGACACAGAGACACAGAGAGACACAGAGACACAGAGACACAGAGACACAGAGACACAGAGACACAGAGACACAGAGACACAGAGACACAGAGACACAGAGACACAGAGACACAGAGACACAGAGACACAGAGTCACAGAGACACAGAGACACAGTCACATAGTGACAGAGACACAGAGACACAGAGACACAGAGACACAGAGACACAGAGACACAGAGACACAGAGTCACAGAGACACAGAGACACAGAGACACAGAGTCACAGAGACACAGAGTCACAGAATCATAGAGTGATACAGTGTGGAAACAGGCCCAATTCGCCCACACCGGCCAACACGTCCCATCTACACTAGTCCCACTTGCCTGCGTTTGGTCCATATCCTTCCAAACCTGCCCTATCCATGTACCTGTCCAACTGTTTCTTAAACGATGGGATAGTCCCAGCCTCAACTATCTCCTCTGGCAGCTCGTTTCATACACCCACCACCCTCTGTGTGAAAAAGTTACCCCTCGGATTCCTATTAAATCTTTTCCCCTTCACCTTGAACCTATGTCCTCTGGTCCTCGATTCCCCTACTTTGGGCAAGAGACTCTGTGCATCTACCCGATCTATTCCTCTCATGATTTTATACAATGAAAACTGAAGGGGTTGTGGGTTATCACGAGCTTCGAAGTTGTCTAATCCAGTGACCCAGAGCAGGAAGGATAGTGTAAGAAAATAACTGCAGATGCTGGTACAAATCGAAGGTATTTATTTCACAAAATGCTGGAGTAACTCAGCAGGTCAGGCAGCATCTCAGGAGAGAAGGAATGGGCGACGTTTCAGGTCGAGACCCTTCTTCAGACTGATGTCAGGGGGGGGGGGACAAAGGAAGGATATAGGTGGAGACAGGAAGATAGAGGGAGATCTGGGAAGGGGGAGGGGAAGAGAGGGACAGAGGAACTATCTAAAGTTGGAGAAGTCGACGTTCATACCACTGGGCTGCAAGCTGCCCAGGCGAAATATGAGGTGCTGTTCCTCCAATTTCCGGTGGGCCTCACTATGGCACTGGAGGAGGCCCATGACAGAAAGGTCAGACTGGGAATGGGAGGGGGAGCTGAAGTGCTCAGCCACCGGGAGATCAGATTGGTTAGTGCGGATTGAGCGCAGGTGTTGAGCGAAGCAGGAAGAGCAGGAAGATGCCATTAAGGTGGAAAGAGGGCAGAGAAGATTTACGAGGATGTTGCCAGGACCCGAGGCTCTGGGGTTGGGCAGGCTGGGACACTATTCCTTGGAGCGCAGGAGGACGAGGGGTGATCTAATGGCGGTGTATAAAAAATCACGAGGGGACTAGATAGGGTGAATGCACAGAATCTTTTAGACAGGGTAGGGAAATCAAGGGTAGGGAGTCTGGAGAAGGGTTTTGACCAAAAACAATGTCACCTATTCCTTTTCTCCAGAGATGCTGCCTGACTCGCTGAGTTACTTCAGCATTTTGTGTCTATCTTCAGGACATCAAGAAGGTGGCGCAGTGGTAGAGTTGCTGCTTGCGAATGCAGCGCCGGAGACTCAGGTTCGATCCTGACTACGGGGAGTTTGTACGTTCTCCCCGTGATCTGCGTGGGTTTTCTACGAGATCTTCCGTTTCCTCCCACACTCCAAAGACATGCAGGTTTGTAGGTTAATTGGCTGGGCAAATGTAAAAAATTGTCCCTAGTGGGTTAATGTGCAGGGATCGCTGGGCGGCGCGGACCTGGTGGGCCGAAGGGCAGGAACCAGTAAAAGGGGAATTTGGGTTAGTTTAGTTTAGTTTAGTTTAGTTTAGTTCAGAGATTATTGTGGATAGGGTGAGCAGCTTTAAATACCTGGGAGTCCACATCACAGAGGATCTGACATGGACAACATACATTGCCGCACTGGTGGGTAAGGCAAGGCAGCACCTTTACCACCTCAGACAGCTGAGCTCTGCCCAGGACAGGAAGGCCCTGCGGAGAGTAGTGCGTTCGGCTGAACGCACCATGGGAACTACACTCGCCCCCCTGCAGGACCTATACATCAGGAGGTGCAGATCCAGAGCCAGCAACATTATGGGGGACCCCGACCACCCCAGCAACGGACTGTTCCAACTGCTACGGTCAGGCAAACGCCTCCGCTGTCACGCTGTGGAAACAGAGAGGATGAGACGGAGTTTCTTCCCACAGGCCATCAGGACTGTTAACTCCCATATCACCAGGGACTCATTTAATTTACTGCATTAATTTATTTTTTGTGTTGTGTCTTTTAAAAAATATATTTCTATTCTGTTTTGTAGTTTAGCACAATCCGCAGGCGTTGCCACTTTCATTTCACTGCACATCTTGTATGTGTATGTGACCAATAAACTTGACTTGACTTGACTTGAGATACAGTGCGGAAACAGGCCCTTCGGCCCACCGAGACCTGTCGGCCAGCGATCCCTGTGAACTAACCCCTTTATAATTTTACCAAGCCAATTAGCCTACAAACCTTCTCCTTACCTACTGCTCAGTAGAATGAAATAGCTCAGATTAGCTTAGTTTTAGTTTAGTTCAGAGATACAGTGCGGAAACAGGCCCTTCGGCCCACCAAGTCCAAACCGACCAGCGATCCCCGCACACTAAATCTATGCGATCCCGCACACTACCGATGCCAACTAACCTACAAACTTCTACGTCTTTGGAGTGTGGGAGGAAACCGGAGCACCCGGAGAAAACCCACACGGGTCACGGGGAGAACGTACATACTCCGTGCAGACAGCAGCCGCGGTCAGGATGGAACCCGGGTCTCCGGCGCTGTGAGGCAGCAACTCTACCGCTGCGCCACCGTGCCGACCCAGTTCATGTGGGGGGCTTCCATTGCGCAACTCCGCAAGTCACCGACTGCAAACGGGCAACGCCGTCCCGTGGTACCACTGCTGTAAATCTACGTACAGTTTGCGTACAGTTTTGGTCTCCTAGTCTGAGGAAAGACATTCTTGCCATAGGGGGAGTACAGAGAAGGTTCACCAGATTGATCCCTGGGATGGCAGGACTTTCATATGAAGAAAGACTGGATAGACTCAGCTTGTACTCGCTGGAATTTAGAAGATTGAGGGGGGATCTTATAGAAACTTACAAAATTCTTAAGGGGTTGGACAGGCTAGATGCAGGAAGATTGTTCCCGATGTTGGGGAAGTCCAGAACAAGGGGTCACAGTTTAAGGATAAGGGGGAAGTCTTTTAGGACCGAGATGAGAACGTTTTTTTTCACACAGAGTGGTGAATCTGTGGAATTCTCTGCCACAGAAGGTAGTTGAGGCCAGTTCATTGGCTATATTTAAGAGGGAGTTAGATGTGGCCCTTGTGGCTAAAGGGATCAGGGGGTATGGAGAGAAGGCCGGTACAGGATACTGAGTTGGATGATCAGCCATGATCATATTGAATGGCGGTGCAGGCTCGAAGGGCCGAATGGCCTACTCCTGCACCTATTTTCTATGTTTCTATGTTTCTATGTTTACACTAACTATGCAATCAGCGCTGGCCATTTTGAAAGAGAAGATTTATTATCTCGAGCAGGAAGGAACTGCAGATGCTGGTTTAAATCGAAGGTAGACACAAAATGCTGGAGTAACTCAGCGGTTTAGGCAGCATCTCTGGAGAGAAGGAATAGGTGACGTTTCAGGTCGAGACCCTTCTTGAGATTAAAGGGCCTGTCCCAGTTACGCGATGCTTAAGGCGACTGCCGGCAACTGTCAAAGTCGTAGCAGATCGCCAACATTTTCTTTTACCCGATGACAATGACCACGACAGTGACCACGA
Organism: Rhinoraja longicauda; assembly: GCF_053455715.1. NCBI lineage: Eukaryota > Metazoa > Chordata > Chondrichthyes > Rajiformes > Arhynchobatidae > Rhinoraja > Rhinoraja longicauda. The sequence continues at coordinate 1,872,203 of NC_135957.1, forward strand.
CAATGACCACAACAGTGACCACGACAGTGACCGCGATGGTGACCACGACGGTGACCGTGACAGTGACCGCGACAGTGACCACGACAGTGACCGCGACAGTGACCGCGACAATGACCACGACAGTGACCGCGACGGTGACCACGACAGTGACCGCGACAGTGACCGCGACAGTGACCGCGACAGTGACCGCGACAGTGACCACGACAGTGACCGCGACGGTGACCACGACAGTGACCGCGACAGTGACCGCGACAGTGACCACGACAATGACCACGACAGTGACCGCGACAGTGACCGCGACAGTGACCGCGACAGTGACCGTGACAGTGACCACGACAGTGACCGCGACAGTGACCACGACAGTGACCACGACAATGACCGCGACAGTGACCACGACAGTGACCACGACAGTGACCGCGACAGTGACCGCGACAGTGACCACGACAGTGACCCCGACAATGAACGCGACAATGACCGCGACAGTGACCACGACAGTGACCGCGACAGTGACCACGACAGTGACCGCGACAGTGACCGCGACAGTGACCACGACAGTGACCACGACAATGACCGCGACAGTGACCACGACAGTGACCGCGACAGTGACCACGACAGTGACCGCGACAGTGACCGCGACAGTGACCATGACAGTGACCGCGACAGTGACCGCGACAGTGACCACGACAGTGACCACGACAATGACCGCGACAGTGACCACGACAGTGACCGCGACAGTGACCACGACAGTGACCGCGACAGTGACCGCGACAGTGACCATGACAGTGACCGCGACAGTGACCGCGACAGTGACCACGACAATGACCGCGACAAATAGTAAAATCTTCACTGATTGTAACACCGCAGTGTCTGTTAATAACACCCGATGGGCGAGCATAACTCGGAGGGTTCACATTAGCTGGACAATAGACAATAGACAATAGGTGCAGGAGGAGGCCATTCGGCCCTTCGAGGCAGCACCACCATTCAATGTGATCATGGCTGATCATTCCCAATCAGTACCCCGTTCCTGCCTTCTCCCCATACCCCCTGACTCCGCTATCCTTAAGAGCTCTATCCAGCTCTCTCTTGAATGCATTCAGAGAATTGGCCTCCACTGCCTTCTGAGGCAGAGAATTCCACAGATTCACAACTCTCTGACTGAAAAAGTTTTTCCTCATCTCAGTTCTAAATGGCCGACCCCTTATTCTTAAACTGTGGCCCCTTGTTCTCGACTCCCCCAACATTGGGAACATGTTTCCTGCCTCTAACGTGTCCAACCCCTTAATAATCTTATACGTTTCGATAAGATCTCCTCTCATCCTTCTAAACTCCAGTGTATACAAGTCTAGTCGCTCCAGTCTTTCAACTGGACGCAAGGCAGAGTTACAAGCAAACTGCCGACAATCAGTGGAGGAGGTGAGGAAGTCAACTTTGCATTCTCTCGGCGCGCTGAACAAAGTGAGGAAAACAAGGACAATCAATGTTCTAGTCACTCTGCACCTGCCTGAATGGTATGGTTGTTTTAATCACCGTGCAGAAATCTTCAACACCACGAGAGAGGAGGAAGCCTTGAAGTGGTTATGACTGGAAAGGCGATACCACACAGAGGAAGGATAATTAATGTGCTTCCATTCACTGGCTCTCTCATAAGGTCATCAGTGATAGGAGCAGAATTAGGCCATTCAGCCCATCAAGTCTCCTCCGCCATTCAATCATGGCTGCTCTGTCTCTCTCTCCTCACCAAAGATACTAGAGGAGTAAGATGGGCCACTCCATTGAAATCGCCTGTACTGAAGTGTAGTACGCAAAGGAGAGTAACGTCCGCCATTTTAGTAAGCAAAACCTGCATCTCGCAGTGTAGTCAGTGTTTTGGGGGAACAGTATGTGTGATGACACCATTAACTTGCAGAATATATCTCATCTATCAATTCACAGATTTTTGTTATTTTTCTTTTTAAATGTTTCCGCAAGTTTCTGCCGACTGAAATGACGCCGTGACCCACTACAGTTTTTAGGGTCGAGTGGTCTATCTTGTTCCTCTAGTATCTTTGCTCCAAACCCCATTCTCCTGCCTTCTCCCTATAACCCCTGACACCCGCACTGATCTATCCATCTCTGCCTTTAAAATATCCACTGACTTGGCCTCCACAGCCTCCTGTGGCAAAGAATTCCACAGATTCACCACTCCCTAACTAAGTCTCACTGAGAGTCGGAGGATATCTTTACTCATGGAGATACAAGCTCAAAAGGCTCAAAACCTATTTCTACTCCCTAGCGTTTGAGGCCCTCTGAGGGGGGCGCTGTGAACTGTTTATGTATGTGCTGTTATGTTTGTGTGCCATTGTATGTTCGTTTCTTAGTACCTGAACTGATGTAGACAATAGACAATAGACAATAGGTGCAGGAGGAGGCCATTTGGCCCTTCGAGCCAGCACCGCCATTCAATGTGATCATGGATGATCATTCTCAATCAGTACCCCGTTCCTGCCTTCTCCCCATACCCCCTGACTCCGCTATCCTTAAGAGCTCTATCCAGCTCTCTCTTGAATGCATTCAGAGAATTGGCCTCCACTGCCTTCTGAGGCAGAGAATTCCACAGATTCACAACTCTCTGACTGAAAAAGTTTTTCCTCATCTCAGTTCTAAATGGCCTACCCCTTATTCTTAAACTGTGGCCCCTTGTTCTGGACTCCCCCAACATTGGGAACATGTTTCCTGCCTCTAACGTGTCCAACCCCTTAATAATCTTATACGTTTCAATAAGATCTCCTCTCATCCTTCTAAATTCCAGTGTATACAAGCCTGTACAGCTCTTTGGCTGCACAAATAAAATTGACTTGACTTGACTTGACTTGTCAAGGGACTGCAGATGATGGGATCGTGACTCACAAAGAAAGTGCAGGAGGAACTTGATGGGTCAGGCAGCCCACAAAGTCCACACCGTCTGTTCTGAACAAGGATAAAGTTCTGTGTAGGAAGGAACTGCAGATGCTTGTTTAAACCCAAGATAGACACTAAATGCTGTGGGAACTCAGCGGGGACAGGCAGCATCTATGGAGAGAAGGAATGGGTGACGTTTTGGGTCGAGACCCTTAGTTTAGTTTAGTTTAGTTTAGTTTAGTTTAGTTTAGTTTAGTTTAGTTTAGAGATACAGCGCGGAAACAGGCCCTTCGGCCCATCGGGTCCGCGCCGACCAGCTATCCCCGCACATTAACACTATCCTACACACACTAGGGACAATTTTTACATTTGCCAAGCCAATTAACCTTCAAACCTGCACGTCTTTGGAGTGAGGGAGGAAACTGAAGATCTCGGAGAAAACCCACGCAGGTCACGGGGAGAACGTACAAACTCCGTACGGACGGCGCCCGTAGTCAGGATCGAACCTGAGTCTCCGGCGCTGCATTCGCTGTAAGGCGGCAACTCTACCGCTGCGCCACCGTGTCGTCTGGGATTGAGTGCAGAACCATGGTACACAGGGGAGATGTGGGTCTACAGATTCAGAGGCTGGTGGGCTGCAAGGTAAGGCGCCGATGTTGAGACCAGTAGACTAAGGCATTTGTATTTGACTTCCGCGCATGCAAGCTCCATCGCTCCACTGAACTAATGGGGTGGTGAGTCAAACCAACTGATGACCACTGGACCATCGAGTCTTCATAATCATGATCACATTTAGCCAGGGGGACAGTCAGACTGGTGGGAGAACTGGAAAGGGGGAGGGGATGGAGAGAGAGAGGGAAAGCAAGGACTATCTGAAGTTAGAGAAGTCAATGTTCATACCGCTGGGGTGTAAGCTGCCCAAGCGACATATGAGGTGCTGTTCCTCCAATTTGCGCTGGGCCTCACTCTGACAATGGAGGAGGCCCAGGACAGAAAGGTCAGTGTGGGAGTGGGAGGTGGAGTTGAAGTGCTGAGCCACCGGGAGATCAGGTAGGTCTAGGCGGACTGAGCGGAGGTGTTGAGCGAAACGATCGCCGAGCCTGCGCTTGGTCTCGCCGATGTAGAGGAGACACACCTGGAACAGCGGATACAGTAGATGAGGTTGGAGGAGGTGCAGGTGAACATTGTCTCGTTTTCACACCTTACACTTTCTTATCTCTGTGTCTCCCTCTCCCCTGACTCTCAGTCCGAAGAAGGGACTTTTTCTTTTTTAGATTTTTTTTAAGATTTAGAGATTCAGAGCGGAAACAGGCCCTTCGGCCCACCGGGTCCGCGCCGCTCAGCGATCCCCGCACACTAACACTATCCTACACACACTAGGGACAATTTTTACATTTGCCCAGCCAATTAACCTACAAACCTGCACGTCTTTGGAGTGTGGGAGGAAACCGAAGATCTCGGAGAAAACCCACGCAGGTCACGGGGAGAACGTACAAACTCTGTACAGACGGCGCCCGTAGTCAGGATGGAACCTGAGTCTCCGGCGCTGCATTCGCTGTAAGGCAGCAACTCTACCGCTGCGCCACCGTGCCACCCATTGCTTCTGTCCAGAGATGCTGCCTGCCCCGTTGAGTTACTCCAGCACTTTGTGTCCATCTTTGGTGTCAACCAGCATCTGCAGTTCCTTCCTAAACATTGAACCATTTATGTCTAACTGCAGCTGGGACTTTGAAAACTGTACCAAAGATTGTTTCCATACATTTAATCTGGGACAGCATTTATGGATGGCAATAATCCTACAGAGCTATGTACAAAAAACAAGAGGCGTAGAGTACAAAACAGGGATGTAATGCTGAGGCTCTACAAGGCGCTGGTCAGGCCGCATTTGGAGCACTGCGAGCAAATTTGGGCCCCATATCTGAGGAAGGATGTGCTGGCTCTGGAGAGGGTCCAGAGGAGGTTTACAAGAACGATCCCAGGAATGAGTGGGTTAACACATGATGAGCGTTTGTCGGCACTGGGCCTGCACTCGCTGGAGTTTAGTAGGATGAGGGGGGAACCTCATTGAAACGTACAGAATAGTGAAAGGCCTGGACAGAGTGGATGTGGAGAGGATGTTTCCACTGGTGGGACAGACTAGGACCAGAGGGCACAGCCTCAGAATAAATGGACGTTCAATTAGGAAGGAGGAGGAATTTCTTTAGTCAGTGGGCGGTGAATCTGTGGACTTCATTGCCGCAGATAGCTGTGGAGGCCAAGTTAATGGATAGTTTTAAGGCAGGGATAGATATATTCTTGATGGTACGGGTGTCAGGGGTTAGAGGGAGAAGGCAGGAGAATGGGGTTGAGAGGCCGTGATCGAACAGCGGAGTAGACTTGATGGGCCGAATGGCCTTATTCTGCTCCGATGACTTACGAACATGATTCTTGGCGGAGTAGACTTTAGAGATACAGCACGGAAACAGGCCCTTTCGGCCCACCGGGCCCGCACCGCCCAGCGATCCCCACACATTAACACCACCCTACACCCACTAGGGACAATATTTACATTTACCAAGCCAATTAACCCACAAACCTGCACGTCTTTGGAGTGTGGGAGGAAACCGAAGATCTCGCAGAAAACCCACGGGGAGAACGTACAAACTCCGTACAGACGGCGCCCGTCGGCGGGATGGAACCCGGGTCCCCGGCGCTGCATTCGCTGTAAGGCAGCAACTCTACCGCTGCGCCAACAGGAGAAAAATGATAAGGAGCAAGGGGAAAGAAATCGTCTGCTCAAAGCGTTATTGGCAAGTGTGTTAAGTAAGCAACACAGCAGAATGTCAAGGACTTTGCCTGGTTTCAGTCGCACACAATGTGTGCGTCAGATGAAATGCAGCCGTGCCTTATCTACCATCGCTCTCATTGTCCCTGCCATCATCTGCCATAAACAAGCTTTCTGCCCAGAGAACAGATAAGTGTTCGCACGGTTGAAAGCTTGAGTGGCTGACGGTGGCAGTCCCTCTAATCTTCTGCATGTCTGAAAATCTTCGAGTGGAATCTGGAGCCTTTTGTTGAGGCTGCCGAAGAGGTTTGTCCTGAAGGCCGCGACACGGATTAGAGGGCATTAGCTACGAGGAGAGGCTAGACAGAATCCAGATCGTTTTCTCTGGAGAGGGGAGACCCGATGGGTACGGCTAAAATCACAAAGCGTACAGAGGTCATAAGGCCATAAGGACATCAGGGGCAGATAAGGAGCAGAATTAGGGCGTCACGGTGGCGCAGCGGTAGAATTGCTGCCTCACAGCGAATACAGCGCCGGATACCCGGGTTCCATCCCGTCTACGGGTGCTGTCTGTACGGAGTTTGTACGTTCTCCCCGCGACCTGCATGGGTTTTCTCCGAGATCTTCGCTTTCCTCCCAAACTCCAAAGACGTGCAGGTTTGTAGGTTAATTGGCTTGGTAAATGTAAATATTGTCCCTAGTGGGTGCAGGATAGTGTTAGTGTGAGGGGATCACTGGTCGGCGCAGACACGGTGGGCCAAAAGGGCCTGTTTCCGCGCTGTATCGCAAAAGTCTACTCTGCCATTCAATCATGGCTGATCTATCTCTCCCTCCTAACCCCATTCTCCTGCCTTCTCCCCATAACCTCTGACACCCATACTAATCAAGAATCTATCTATCTCAGCCTTAAATATATCCACTGACTTGGCCTCCACAGCCTTCTGTGGCAAAGTATTCCACAGATTCACCACCCTCTGACTAAAGACATTCAGTCTGAAGAAGGGTCTCGACCCGAAACGTCGCCCATTCCTTCTCTCCTGAGATGCTGCCTGACCTGCTGAGTTACTCCAGCATTTTGTGAATAATTACCTTCGATTTGTACCAGCATCTGCAGTTATTTTCTTACAAAGATATTCCTCCTCATCTCCTTCCTAAAGGAACGTCCTTTAATTCTGAGGCTGTGACCTCTGGTCCTAGACTCTCCCACTAGTGGAAACATTCTCTCCACACCCACTCTATCCAAGCCTTTCACTGTTCAGTAAGAGGGTAGACAGTGGAAATCTTCCCCCCCCCCCCCCCCCCCCCAGACCCCCCCGAGTGGAAATGTCAAAGACCGAAGGGCATAGCTTTAAGGTGTGAGGGGGGAAAGTATAAAGAAGACACAAGAAACTGCAGATGCTGGCATCTTGAGGAAAGTACAAAGTGCTGGAGTAACTCAGCACCTATGGAGGGACTGGATGGGTGAATTTTTTTTTGTTTTCTCTTGTGCAGGTCCAGTTCCTTCCCACACTCCACACACGTGCAGTTTTGTAGCTTAATTGGCTTTCTGTAAATTGTCCCGAGTGTGTGTAGGTTAAAGTTATTTGCGGGCGGTCGCTGATTGGTGGGGAATCGGTGGGCCAAGTACAATGTGGACGGCTGGATTGTAATCATGTACATTCTTTCCACTGACTGGATAGCACGCAACAAGAAAGCTTTTCACTGTACCTCGGTGCACATGACAATAAACTCAACTAAACTCAACTAAATTCACAAAAGGACACAAAGTGCTGGAGTAACTCAGCAGGTCAGGCATCATCTGTGGAGAGATTTCATCCTCAGCTTTACCGCTCTCTGTACTGGTCACCTTTCAGCTCGTGAATCTCTTCGTAAAGCACCATGGAGCTACTTTAGTTTAGTTTCGTTTCGAGATACAGCACGGAAACAGGCCCTTCGGCCCACCGGGTCCGTGCCACCCAGCGATCCCCGCACACTAACACCATCCTACACCCACTGGGGACAATTTTTATATTTGCCCAGCCAATTAACCTACAAACCTGCACGTCTTTGGAGTGTGGGAGGAAACCGAAGATCTCGGAGAAAAGTCAAGTCAAGTCAAGTCAAGTTTATTTGTCACATACATATACAAGATGTACAGTGAAATGAAAGTGGAAACTTAAGAAACTTATCTTTCCACATCACCGTCTATATCTCTTGTTTCCCTTATCCCCTAACCAGTCTGAAGAAGGGTCTTGAAATGAAACGTCACCATCCATGTTCTCCAGAGATGCTGCCTGACCCGCTGAGTTACTCCAGCACTCTGTGAAACGTCACCCATCCATGTTCTCCAGAAATGCTGCCTGACCCGCTGAGTTACTCCAGCACTCTGTGAAACGTCACCCATCCATGTTCTCCAGAGATGCTGCCTGACCTGCTGAGTTACACCAGCCTGCGGATTGTGCTAAAACTACAAAACAGAATAGAAAAAAAAATTGAACACAAAAAATAAATTAGTACAGTAAATTAAATTAGTCCATGGTGATATGAGAGTTAACAGTCCTGATGGCCTGTGGGAAGAAACTCCGTCTCATCCTCTCTGTTTTCACAGCGTTACGCAGGTCACGGGGAGAACGTACAAACTCCGTACAGACGGCGCCCGTAGTCAGGATGGAACCCGGGTCTCCGGCGCTGCATTCGCTGTAAGGCAGCAACTCTACCGCTGCGCCACCGTGCCAGTCAGTACTGTTGATCAATAATCCCTACTTCAAACTCCTTTGACGTATCTAATCGGTCGTTGGCATTCTGGGACCATCAAAAGAGGGTGAAATCCAATTTCCAGGCAAAAGTTCCTCAGCAGAAATTCATTCTGCCTGGAAACTGGATTTCACTCCCTTACTGCAGTAAGTGATGGGCTGCTGGGAATTGGAGATGGATAATTCAACTCAACACTGCAAAACTGAAACGTTAAATGCATTGACCGCTCATCCTAATGTACAGGGTCTGAATCAATCTAGTTAGATTCCACCCACCCCCCCCCCCCCCCCCCCTCCCCCCTTCTCTCACCTTTTCAATCCATTCCAATCCATAGGGCGGCACGGTGGCGCAGCGGTAGAGTTGCCGCCTTACAGCAAATGCAGCACCGGAGACTCAGGTTCAATCCTGACTACGGGGGCCGTCTGTACGGAGTTTGTACGTTCTCCCCGTGACCTGCGTGGGTTTTCTCCGAGATCTTCGGTTTCCTCTCACACTCCAAAGACGTACAGGTATGTAGGTTAATTGGCTGGACAAATGTAAAAATTTGTCCCTAGTGTGTGTAGGATATTGTTAGTGTGCGGGGATCGCTGGTCGGCGCGGACCCGGTGGGCCGAAGGGCCTGTTTCCGCGCTGTATCTCTAAATCTAAAAATCTAAATTCCCCCCACTCCTGTCACCCAATACCTTCCCCCTCCTCCTCCTCCATCCACTCATCTTCCATTCTCTGTTCTTTAATAAACATTATAAACTTATAAACTTAAATAAACTTTAAGAAACGTATCTTTCCACATCACCGTCTATATCTCTCGTTTCCCTTATCCCCTAACCAGTCTGAAGAAGGGTCGCGACCTGAAACGTCACCCATCCATGTTCTCCAGGGATGCTGCCTGACCCGCTGAGTTACTCCAGCACTCTGTGAAACGTCACCCATCCATGTTCTCCAGGGATGCTGCCTGACCCGCTGAGTTACTCCAGCACTCTGTGAAACGTCACCCATCCATGTTCTCCAGGGATGCTGCCTGACCCGCTGAGTTACTCCAGCACTCTGTGAAACGTCACCCATCCATGTTCTCCAGAGATGCTGCCTGACCCGCTGAGGTACTCCAGCATTTTGTGCCCACCTTCTCCGTCTGGAGCCATGCTCCTGGTAGGGTCACCCGTGGCAGTAAGGTCGAGGGGGAGGTAGGTCCCTGACAAAGAGCGATCTAACCAAGACCTCAACGGTGGAACAGGCGGAGGGTGATGGCTTTTCACTGTACCCGAGTGCACATGGCAATAGACTAGATTAAACTAAACTAAAACATGCCCATCCTATGTTCCCACGCCGAATCGTCAGATGCTGCCTGACCACCTGAGTTCCTCCAGCACTTTGTGCTTTGGTCTACTTAAGGAGTTTAGAGGATGTTGATTTAATGGAGAAAGTCTGGATACACGATTCCAGGACTTAGCTGGAAGAAACTCGGTGGCGCAGCGGTAGAGTTGCTGCCTCACAGCGTCGGAGACCCGGGTTCCATCCCGACTACGGGCGCTGTCTGTACGGAGTTTATACGTTCTCCCCGTGACCTCCGAGATCTTCGGTTTCCTCCCACGCTCCAAAGACAGGTTTGCAGGTTGACGGGCTTGGTATAGATGTAAATTGTCCATCGTGTGTGTGTGTGTAGGATCGTGTTTTATTAGTTTGTGTTTTACTCGTGATTCCAGCACCTGCAGTTCTTTGCGTCTGCTTACATAGATCAATGGCCCAGGTTCTCAAGGGACTTTGCACTCTCTGCTCCATCTCATGCTGGAGTTCTGAAGCATCTTGTGCAATTGAGCCTCATTAAAGGCACAACTTAAGAGGCAGTCAAAGTCACACGTTTCATCTTGTTGGTCCTGAATGAAAAATCATCTCCGCGCGCTTAATGTTCCCAATTCTCAATTGCAAATATGCATATTCCAAGCTTTCCTGTGTGCCAAAACCTCTGGCCAACTTTAAAGATGGATGTTGGAAATGGGAACTGCAGGGCATCAGTCAGCCTGAATGCGGCACCATTTCAAAGATGTGCAGGAGAAGTCGACTCAGCTGAACAGCACAGAAGCTGACCCTTCGGCCCACCGTGTTCATGCTAACCCTTTTGATCATTCACGCCAATCCCACTTGCCAGTTTCCAGTGTAATTTCCCTGCAAAAGGTCAGGATAGAGTGGATGTGGGAAGGATGTTTCCACTTGTGGGAGAGTCTAGGACAATAGACAATAGGTGCAGGAGGAGGCCATTCGGCCCTTCGAGCCAGCACCACCATTCAATGTGATCATGGCTGATCATTCTCAATCAGTACCCCGTTCCTGACTTCTCCCCATACCCCCCTGACTCCACTATCCTTAAGAGCTCTATCTAGCTCTCTCTTGAATGCATTCAGAGAATTGGCCTCCACTGCCTTCTGAGGCAGAGAATTCCATAGATTCACAACTCTGACTGAAAAAGGTTTTTCCTCATCTCCGTTCTAAATGGCCTACCCCTTATTCTTAAAATGTGGCCCCTGGTTCTGGACTCCCCCAACATTGGGAACATGTTTCCTGCCTCTAACGTGTCCAACCCCTTAATAATCTTATACGTTTCGATAAGATCTCCTCTCATCCTTCTAAATTCCAGTGTATACAAGCCTAGTCGCTCCAGTCTTTCAACATATGACAGTCCCGCCATTCCGGGAATTAACCTAGTAAACCTATGTTGCACGCCCTCAATAGCAAGACCAGAGGGCGCAGCCTCAGAATTAAAGGACGTTCCTTTACGAAGGAGATGAGGAGGAATTCCTTTAGTCAGAGGGCGGTGAATCTGTGGAACTCATTGTCACAGGAGGCTGTGGAGGCCAAGCCATTGGATATCTGTAAGGCAGGGACAGACAGATTCTTGATTAGTACGGGTGTCAAGGGTTGTGGGGAGCAGGCAGGGGAATGGGGTTCAGAGGGAGAGATAGATCAGCCACGATTGATGGGCCGAATGGCCTTATTATGCTCCTATCCCTTATGCCCTTATGACCTTGTGACCTGCACCTTTCACTGATGATCGTATGATTGCAGGAGGGAAACCAATGCGGTCACAGAGAGAAGGTAAAAACTCCATGCAGACATTACCAGAGGTCAGGACTCCAGAGTTCTGGAATTTTTAATGGTGACATGCACCAAGACTGGAGCAATAAAATTCTGACTTACTGCAGCCTTACAGACACGTTAAACTGGTGTACAGTGTCGCTGCGGTAGACATCCCTCCAATTTGACGACATTGAAAAAATCATCCACGCATTTATTTCCTCCCGCCTGGACTACTGCTACTCCCTATACACTGGGATCAGCCGATCATCCCTGTCCCGCCTGCAATTGGTCCAAAACGCCGCAGCGAGACTCCTGACGGGTACCCGTAAAAGGGACCACATCACCCCGATTCTGGCCTCTCTCCACTGGCTCCCAGTACAGTACAGAATCAACTTCAAGCTCCTCCTATTCACATACAAATTCCCCCCCCCCCCCCCCCATATCAAAAGTCTTCTAACCCACCACTCTATCTCCAGGTCCCTCAGGTCGGCCGACTTGGGGCTACTCACTATCCCACGGTCTAGGCTTAAGCTCAGGGGTGACCGCGCTTTTGCGGTTGCAGCTCCTAGACTGTGGAACAGCATCCCTCTCCCCATCAGAACTGCCCCCTCCATCCACTCCTTTAAGTCCAGGCTCAAAACCTATTTCTACTCCCTAGCGTTTGAGGCCCTCTGAGGGGGCGCTGTGAACTGTTTATGTATGTGCTGTTATGTTTGTGTGCCATTTTATGTTCGTTTCTTAGTACCTGAACTGATGTACAGCACTTTGGTCAACGTGGGTTGTTTTTAAATGTGCTGTACAAATAAAACTGACTTGACTTGACTTGACTAGAGTTGCTGCCTCACAGAGCCAGAGGCCCGGGTTCGATCCTGACCACGGGTGCTGTCTGTACGGAGATTTGTACGTTCTCCCCGCGACCGCGTGGGTTTTCTCCAGGTGCTCCCACATCCCAAAAATGTGCAGGATTTGCAGGTTAATGGTCGCTCTGTGATTTGTCCTTTAGTGTGTGGGGAGTGGGTGAGAAAGTGGGATAACATTGAACTAGTGTGAACGTTTGATCGATGATCGGCGTAAACTTGGTTGGCCGAAGGGCCTGTTTCTATGCTGTGCCATTCGATCAATTCTGCCCAACATCGTTTAGCCACAGTCCTGACCTCCCATCTACCTCATTGGAGACCCTCGGACTATCTTTAATCAGACTTTACTGGAATTTATCTTGTACTAAACGTTATTCCCATTATCCTGTACCTGCACACTGTGGACGGCTCGATTGTAATCATGTATTGTCTTTCCGCTGACACGATAGCACGCACCAAAAAGACTTTTCACTGTACCTCGGTACACAATAGACAATAGACAATAGGTGCAGGAGGAGGCCATTCGACCCTTCGAGCCAGCACCGCCATTCACTGTGATCATGGCTGATCATCCACAATGCATTGATCTTGCCACTGTGGTTCCAGTTTTAGTTTAAAACCTCTTCCAATATTTTTGTAGGGTGATACAGAAACAAAGAAAATTCGTACTGGGGTAGGCCATTCGGTCCTTTAAGCTAGCAGCACCATATAATATGATTGTGGCTGATCATCCAAATTCAGTATTTATTCACAAAATGCTGGAGTAACTCAGCAGGACAGGCAGCATTTCAGGAGAGAAGGAATGGGTGACGTTTCGGGTCGAGACCCTTCTTCAGACCCGTCTCGACCCGAAACGTCACCCATTCCTTCTCTCCTGAGATGCTGCCTGACCTGCTGAGTTACTCCAGCATTTTGTGAATAAATACCTTCGATTTGTACCAGCATCTGCAGTTATTTTCTTATACATCCAAATTCAGTAGCTCATTTCTGCTTTCTCCCCATATTCCTTGATTCCGTTAGCCCCAAGAGGGCTAAAGTAAAGTAAAGTTGTCAGCAATAAGAAAAAGCACACGTTTTGATCATGGCAGATCATTCTCAATCAGTACCCCGTTCCTGCCTTCTCCCCATACCACCTGACTCCGCTATCCTTAAGAGCTCTATCCAGCTCTCTCTTGAATGCATTCAGAGAATTGGCCTCCACTGCCTTCTGAGGCAGAGAATTCCACAGATTCACAACTCTCTGACTGAAAAAGGTTTTTCCTCATCTCAGTTCTAAATGGCCTACCCTTTATTCTTAAACTGTGGCCCCTTGTTCTGGACTCCCCCAACATTGGGAACATGTTTCCTGCCTCTAACGTGTCGATAAGATCTCCTCTCATCCTTCTAAATTCCAGTGTATGCTTCGGTTCGAGACCCTTCTTCAGATCCGAAACCTCACCTATTCCTTTTCTCCAGAGATGCTGCCCGTCCCGCTGAGTTACTCCAGCGTTTTGTGTCTATTTCCGCTTTAAACCAGCACCTGCAGTCCATTCCTAAACAACCTTCAAACCTGCACGTCCTTGGAGCGCGGGAGGAAACCGGAGCACCCGGAGAAAACCCACGCGGGTCAGGGGGAGAACGTACAAACTCCGTGCAGACAGCGCCCGCAGTCGGGATGGAACCCGGGTCTCCGGCGCTGTGAGGCAGCAACTCTACCGCTGCACCGCCGTTGAGAAGATTGGACATTGTCAAAGGAACTGGCGCGTTACAATGCTGAGAACTATATTTTGCACAGAATCTTGCAGAGAATGGAAGAATAGGAACCACATGCTGGCAGAGGAGATTAGTTTAACTTAGCATCATGATGAGCATAGATACTACAGGCCATAGGGCCTGTTCTTATGCTCTATTAATAATAATAATAATAATAATATATTCCTTTATTCGTCACACACCGGAGAAATTTACAGTGTTACAGCAGCAAAGTGGATAGCAAGAGATCAAGAGATTATAAATAGAAGATACATAAATTGTCATCAGTTTTCTGTGTGTTCTTAGCTGTTATTGTTGACTCGTCTGCTGGGAGCAGTGCTGGTTGTGCAGTCTCACAGCAGCGGGAAGGAAGGACCTCCTATATCTCCCCTTCACACACTTGGGGCGAAGGAGTCTGTCACTGGTCACTGTGACACTGAACATAGAGTATAAGAAAATAACTGCAGATGCTGGTACAAATCGAAGGTATTTATTCACAGAATGCTGGAGTAACTCAGCGGGTCAGGCAGCATCTCAGGAGAGAAGGAATGGGTGACGTTTCGGGTCGAGACCCTTCTTCAGACATTGTTCTATGATATTTTTCTTCATTGTTCTTCAGACATTGTTCTATGTTCTATGATTTTCTTCTGCAGTTACGCAGGCAACTGGTGAGACCGCATCTGACGTACTGTGTGCTGTAAAGCTGCATCAGGACATCCTGACTCTTCCACTCAATGCCTTGTTCTATGACAGCAAGCCAGCCCTGTCTACTTGTGCTGGAGCTAAGGACTTATAGTCATCGAGTGATACAGTGTAGAAACAGGCCCTTTGGCCCAACTTGTACCAGCTGCACTAGTCCCACCTGCCCGCGCTTGATCCGTATCCTGCCAAACCTGTCCAAGCCTTGTACTTTTGTAACTGTTTCGTAAATGTTAGGATAGTCCCAGCCTCAACTACCTCCTGTGGCAGCTTGTTCCATGCTGCTTGTGACAAAGTTACCCCTCAGATTCCTATTAAATATTTTACCCTTCACTTGAGTCGAAACGTATAAGATTATTAAGGGGTTGGACACGTTAGAGGCAGGAAACATGTTCCCAATGTTGGGGGAGTCCAGAACCAGGGGCCACAGTTTAAGAATAAGGGGTAGGCCATTTAGAACGGAGATGAGGAAAAACTTTTTCAGTCAGAGAGTTGTGAATCTGTGGAATTCTCTGCCTCAGAAGGCAGTGGAGGCCAATTCTCTGAATGCATTCAAGAGAGAGCTAGATAGAGCTCTTAAGGATAGCGGAGTCAGGGGGATGGGGAGAAGGCAGGAACGGGGTACTGATTGAGAATGATCAGCCATGATCACATTGAATGGCGGTGCTGGCTCGAAGGGCCGAATGGCCTCCTCCTGCACCAATTGTCTATTGTCTATTGGGTCCATATTTTACGATTCACATAAAGATTAATGGCACACGGAGAAATCATGCATTGCTCTTTTTTTTAATGTGTATTCCCGCTTGCAAAAAGAGTGAACTTATTGGAGTAATTCTCGATTGTGGGAATATAAACACTCTGTGATTTCCCTCTGGTGCGGCTCGCCGGGATTAATGGCTCTGGTACGAGGGAAACGCTTTGCGTTTGGCAGACAAATTGCGACTGAGAGCTGAGATGAGATTATTTCCAACTCTAGAGAGGCTCCAGCACGCCCTGAGCTAAAAAGGCCATCGAGTGGTTCATCGGCCCCATCGCAGAAGCGTCCACGTCTTCTGGGGCTGGAAACTGGAAGTGTCCTGAGCTAATTCTGCTACCACCATCTGCAGTTGTATACATTAATGACTCGGATGAAGGGATTAAAAGTACCATTAGCAAATTTGCAGATGATACAAAGCTGGGTGGTAGTGTGAACTGTGAGGAAGATGCTATGAGGTTGCAGGGTGACTTGTACAGGTTGTGTGAGTGGGCGGATGCACGGCAGATGCAGTTTAATGTGGATAAGTGTGAGGTTATCCACTTTGGTGGTAAGAATAGGAAGGCAGAGTATTATCTGAATGGTGTCAAGTTAGGAAAAGGGGACGTACAACGAGATCTGGGTGTCCTAGTACATCAGTCACTGAAAGGAAGCATGCAGGTACAGCAGGCAGTGAAGAAAGCCAATGGAAAGTTGGCCTTCATAACAAGAGGAGTTGAGTATAGGAGCAAAGAGGTCCTTCTGCAGTTGTACAGGGCCCTAGTGAGACTGCGCCTGGAGTACTGTGTGCAGTTTTGGTTTCCAAATTTGAGGAAGGATATTCTTGCTATTGAGGGCGTGCAGTGTAGGTTTACTAGGTTAATTCCCGGAATGGCGGGACTGTCATATGTTGAAAGACTGGAGCGACTAGGCTTGTATACACTGGAATTTAGAAGGATGAGAGGGGATCTTATCAAAACGTATAAGATTATTAAGGGGTTGGTGCAGGAGGAGGCCATTCGGCCCTTCGAGCCAGCACCTCCATTCACCGTGATCATGGCTGAACATCCACAATCAGTACCCCGTTCCTGCCTTCTCCTCAGTGGGTCAGGCAGCATCTCTGGAGAATATGGGTAGGTGACGTTTCACAGAGTGCTGGAGTAACTCAGCGAGTCAGGCAGCATCTCTGGAGAACATGGATGGGTGACGTTTCACAGAGTGCTGGAGTAACTCAGCGGGTCAGGCAGCATCTCTGGAGAACATGGATGGGTGACGTTTCACAGAGTGCTGGAGTAACTCAGCGGGTCAGGCAGCATCTCTGGAGAACATGGATGGGTGACGTTTCACAGAGTGCTGGAGTAACTCAGCGGGTCAGGCAGCATCTCTGGAGAACATGGATAGGAGCTATTTTGGGGTGGGACCCTTTTTCAGTCTGAAGAAGGATCCCAACCCAAAATGTCATCGATGCTTGTCTTCCAGAGATGCCACGTGTCCCACTGCATTACTCCAACATTTCGGGCCTGTTAAGGGTCCTGTCCCACTTAGGCGATTTTTTAGGCGACTGCCGGCGACCGTCAAAGTCGCAGCAGGTCGCCGAAAAACCGGTGACTGGAGTTTAGAAGGATGAGAGGGGATCTTATAGAGACGTATAAAATTATAAAAGGACTGGACAAGTTAGATGCAGGAAAACTGTTTGTCAATGTTGTGGGAGTCCAGAACCAGGGGCCACACAGTCTTAGAATAAAGGGGAGGCCATTTAAAACTGAGGTGAGGAAAAACTTTTTCACCCAGAGAGTTGTGAATTGTGGAATTCTCTGCCTCAGAAGGCAGTGGAGGCCAATTCTCTGAATGCATTCAAGAGAGAGTTAGATAGAGCTCTTAAGGATAGCGGAGTCAGGGGGTATGGGGAGAAGGCAGGAACGGGGTACTGATTGTGGATAATCAGCCATGATCACATTGAATGGCGGTGCTGGCTCGAAGGGCCGAATGGCCTCCTCCTGCACCTATTGTCTATTGTCTATTGTCTATTGTGCAACTAATGGCTCCCACTGCTGGTCGCCGGAAGCTTGCGCCCTCTTCAGGACGGACGATGACAGTGATGTGGCCTTTGAATGAGGGGACACGAAAGAAGAAGAGATGCTTCATAAACTTTGGACGAATAAAGGGGGCACCAATGAGTCAAAGAGCAGGCGGGAGAGTGTGTGGAGTTTGCACGTTCTCCCCGTGACCACATGGGTTTCACAAGTTCACAAGTGATAGGAGAAGGAAGTGGCCATTCGGCCCGTCGTGTCTACACCGCCATTCAATCGTGGCTGATCTATCTCTCCCTCCTAACCCCATTTTCCTGCCTTCGCCCCATAACCCCTGACACCCGTTCTAATCAAGAACTCAATATCCACCGACTTGGCCTCCACAGCCCTCTGTGGCAATAAGTTCCACAGATTCTACACACCCTCTGACTAAAGAAGTTCCTCCTCACCTCCTTTCTAAAAGAGCGCCCTTTAATACTGAGGCTGTGACCTCTGGTCCTAGACTCTCCCACCAGTGGAAACATCCTCTCCACATCCACTCTATCTGCACATTTCATTATTCTGTAAGTTTCAATGAGGTCCCTCCTCAACCTTCTAAACTCCAGCGAGTTTTCTCTGGGTGCTCCGGTCTGCTAGAAACATAGAAACATAGAAAATAGGTGCAGGAGGAGGCCATTCAGCCCTTCGAGCCAGCACCACCATTCATTGTGATCATGGCTGATCGTCCACAATCAATAACCCGTGCCTGCCTTCTCCCCATATCCCCTGTTTCCGCTAGCCCCTAGAGCTCTATCTAACTCTCTCTTAAATCCATCCAGTGATTTGGCCTCCACTGCCCTCTGTGGCAGAGAATTCCACAAATTCACAACTCTCTGGGTGAAAAAGTTTTTTCTCACCTCAGTTTTAAATGGCCTCCCATTTATTCTAAGATTGTGTGGCCCCTGGTTCTGGACTCCCCCAACATTGGGAACATTTTTCCTGCATCCAGCTTGTCCAGTCCTTTAATAATTTTATACATCTCTATAAGATCCCCTCTCATCCTTCTAAACTCCAGTGAATACAAGTCCAGTTTATCCAATCTTTCCTCATGTGGCAGTCCTGCTATCCCAGGGATCAATCTCGTGAACCTCCCACACCCCAAAGACATGCGGGTTTGTAGGTTAATCAGCCCTCTGTAAAAGTTGTCCCTCGTGTGGAGAGAGTGGACGAGAATGTGGTGTAACAAAGGACTAGTTTAAATGGGGCGACCGATGGTCAGCATGGATCCTGTGGGCCGAAGGGCCTGTTTCCATTGCTGTGCATTTCAATCAATCCATTCCTCTTACCTCCACCCAGAAATCTGGCACTGACCACACAGTAGTGGCACCATTAACCCACAAACCCACACGTCTTTGGGACAATAGACAATAGACAATAGGTGCAGGAGGAGGCCATTCGACCCTTCGAGCCAGCACCGCCATTCACCGTGATCATGGCTGATCATTCTCAATCAGTACCCCGTTCCTGCCCATATCCCCTGACTCCGCTATCATTAAGAGCTCTATCTAACTCTTTGACAGCATTTTGTGAATAAATACCTTCGACATGTACCTGCATCTGCAGTTATTTTCTTATACTATAATGTGATCATGGCTGATCATTCTCAATCAGTACCCCGTTCCTGCCTTCTCCCCATACCCCCTGACTCCGCTATCCTTAAGAGCTCTATCGAGCTCTCTCTTGAATGCATTCAGAGAATTGGCCTCCACTGCCTTCTGAGGCAGAGAATTCCATAGCTTCACAACTCTCTGACTGAAAAAGTTCTTCCTCATCTCCGTTCTAAATGGCCTACCCTTTATTCTTAAACTGTGGCCCTTGGTTTGGGAATCTCCAACATTGGGAACATGTTTCCTGCCTCTAGCGTGTCCAATGCCTTAATAATCTTATCAGTTTCAATAAGATCCCCTCACATCCTTCTAAATTCCAGAGTATACAAGCCTAGTCGCTCCAGTCTTTCAACATACGACAGTCCCGCCATTCCGGGAATTAACCTAGTAAACCTACGCTGCACGCCCTCAATAGCAAGAATGTCCTTCCTCAAGTTTGGAGACCAAAACTGCACACAGTACTCCAGGACCTGGGAGGAAACCAGAGCACACGGAGGAAGCCCACACGGTCACAGAGAGATCGTGCAAATTCCACACGGACACACAGACAGCACCTGAGGCCATGATTGATCCTGGGTCTCCGGTGCCATGAGGCAGCGGCCCTACTATGTGCTCCACTGTGTACACCGATGAGCCAAAACATTCTGCCCACCTACCTAATATGCTGTTGGTCCTCCGTGTGCAGCCCCATACGCAGCAGGGTGCGATGCACTGTGTATTGTGACACATTCCTCCCGTCACCACCATTAACATTTTCTGTGACTTGTGCCACAGTCGACCTTCTGTCGGTTCGGACCAGACAGGATAGCCTTCGTTGCCCTCGCGCATCGATGAGCCTTGGGCGCCCAACACCCTGTCTGTCGCCGGTTTGTGGTTTGTCCCTACTCGGACCACTGTCGGTAGGTACTCACCACTGCTGACCGGGAGCACCCCACAAGCCTTGCCGTTTCAGAAATGCTCTAAACTCTGATTAAATACACTGGAATTTAGAAGGATGAGAGGGGATCTTATCGAAATGTATACGATTATTAAGGGGTTGGACACGTTAGAGGCAGGAAACATGTTCCCAATGTTGGGGGAGTCCCGAACCAGGGGCCACAGTTTAAGAATAAGGGGTAAGCCATTTAGAACGGAGATGAGGAAAAACTTTTTCAGTCAGAGAGTTGTGAATCTGTGGAATTCTCTGCCTCAGAAGGCAGTGGAGGCCAATTCTCTGAATGATCATTGAGAATTCTCAGAATGATCATTGAGAATGATCAGCCATGATCACATTGAATGGCGGTGCTGGCTCGAAGGGCCGAATGGCCTACTCCTGTGCAATAGACAATATTGTCTATTGTCTATTGACCCAGTCGTCTGGCCATAACAATTTGGCCCTTGTCAAAGTCGCTCAGGTCTTTACTCCTGCCCATTTCTCCTGCATCCAACACGTCAACATCAAGAACTGACTGTTCACTTGCTGCCTAATATATCCCACCCCTTGACAGGTGCCATTGTAACAAGATAACCAATGTTATTCCCTTCGCCTGTCAGTGGTCGTAGTGTTTTGGCTGATCGGTGTAAACTCATCGCTAATTTCAGAGCACACTACACTTTGCAGTTCAATCCAATTAATTTAGTGTGAGAAAGCTTTGAGGTTTTTCCGTGACCTGGTAACAAAAGGACATTTTTCTTTCTTTGCACTCCCTCGAGCTCCTGAATCTCTGATGCCTTCCTTAATGAGAGAATCATCGGCTCTCCCAATAACTAATTGCTTCATCGGTAACTGCTTTCCTCGGTCATCAAATTCACCGACGATTTAACCCGCCGCGAGGGCAATAAAAAATCTCTCCAATCTTCGTGCGATCAAGCGTTCCTCTGGGTTTTACATCTTCGGCGTGTTCAGACTAATCTTCCGCCAGCCCCGGGATTCTGCAGAAAACCTCAGGTTTCCTTCAACAGGTTTCTTTCATTTCTCAAAAGGACATGGCCTCCGCTGGAAACAGGGGCCGGGGGTAGAAGCGTTCTGTGCGCCGATTATGGTTCCCGCAGTCCTTTCGTGATGGACATTTTTGTACATTTTTGGCCTCCTAATTTGATGAATCACATGGGGCGGCACGGTGACCCAGCGGTAGAGTTGCTGCCTTACAGCGAATGCAGCGCCGGAGACTCAGGTTCGATCCTGACTACGGGCGCCGTCTGTACGGAGTTTGTACGTTTTCCCCGTGACCTGCGCGGGTTTTCTCCGAGATCTTCGGTTTCCTCCCACACTCCAAAGACGTGCAGGTTTGTAGGTTAATTGACTGGGTAAAAATGTAAAAAATTGTCCCGAGTGTGTGTAGGATAGTATTAACGTACGGGGATCGCTGGGCGGCGCGGACTCGGTGGGCCGAAGGGCCTGTTTCCGCGCTGTATCTCTAAATCTATATCTAACATCCTTGCAATTGAGGCAGTGCAGCGTAGGTTCATGAGATTGATCCCCGGGATGGCGGGACCGTCATATGAGGAAAGATTGGAAAGACTGGGCTTGTATTCACTGGAGTTTAGAAGGATGAGAGGGGATCTTATAGAAACATATAAAATTATAAAAGGACTGGACAAGCTAGATGCAGGAAAAATGTTCCCAATGTTGGGCGAGTCCACAACCAGGGGCCACAAAGTCTAAGAATAAAGGGGAGGCCATTTAAAACTGAGGTGAGAAGGAACCTTTTTCACCCAGGGAGTTGTGAATGTGCGGGATTCTCTGCCACAGAAGGCAGTGGAGGCCAATTCACTGGATGGATTTAAGAGAGAGTTAGATAGAGCTCTAGGGGCTAGTGGAATCAAGGGGTATGGGGAGAAGGCAGGCACGGGTTACTGATTATGGATGATCAACCATGATCACAATGAATGGCGATGCTGGCTCGAAGGGCCGAATGGCCTCCTCCTGCACCTATTTTCTATGTTTCTATGATGGAGCGGGCAGGGGAATAAAATGGAGGGAGTTTGTTTTTTGCTCTGCTATGTTTAATCCACTCCCGAAGCTGACTCGAATGATCCACTGTGAGGAAGTGATTACATCACCAGGGTCTCCTCCATATCTCACAGCTCCGCTTTTGCTCCCCCTCCCCACACTCGCAACAAGGACAGAGTCCCCCTCGTTGTCACCTTCCACCCCACCAGCCAGCGTATCCAACAAATCATTCGGCAACATTTCCGTCACCTACAATGTGACCCCACCACTGGCCATATCTTCCCATCTCCACCCCTTTCCCACTTTCCGCAGAGACCGTTCCCTCCGTAACTCCCTGGTCCACTCGTCCCTTCCTACCCAAACCACCCCATCCCCGGGCACTTTCCCCTGCAACCGCACGAGATGCAACACCTGTCCCTTTACCTCCCCCCTCAACTCCATCCAAGGACCCAAACAGTCTTTCCAGGTGAGGCAGAGGTTCACCTGCACCTCCTCCAACCTCATCTATTGCATCCGCTGCTCCAGATGTCAACTTCTGTATATCGGCGAAACCAAACGCAGGCTCGGCGATCGTTTCTCTCCACACCTCCGCTCAGTCCGTCTTAACCAACCTGAGCAATTTTCTGAGGATGTGCTATACCCTGACTGATAAAGGCCGATGTGCTAAAAGACCTCTTGCAAGGTTTCAAGGTTTCAAGGTCTGTTTATTGTCACATGCACCAATTAAGTTTAGTCTAGTTTTTAGAGATACAGCACGGAAACAGGCCCTTCGGCCCACCGGGTCCGCGCCGACCATCGATCCCCGCACACTAACACTATCCTACACCCACCAGGGACAATTTTTACATTTGCCCAGCAAATGTAACAATTAACCTACAAACCTGCACGTCTTTGGAGTGTGGGAGGGAACCGAAGATCTCGAAGAAAACCCACGCAGGTCACGGGGAGAACGTACAAACACCGTACAGACGGCGCCCGTAGTCGGGACTGAAACCGGGTCTCCGGCACTGCATTTGCTGTCAGGCCGCAACTCTACCGCTGCGCCACCTAGCGGTACAGTGAAATTCGTTATCACCTTATCTACCTGTGACGCCACACTTTCATAGAACTACGTAGCTGCACTCCGAGATCCCTCTGCTCTACAACACTCCCCAGCGCCTCGCCATTCAGTGTGAAGTTCTGCCCTGGTTTGACTTCCCAAAATGCTGCACCTCGCACTTATCTGTATTAAAAACTCCATTAGCCATCCCTCAGCCAACCTGCCAGGCTGAGCAAGATCCT
Organism: Rhinoraja longicauda; assembly: GCF_053455715.1. NCBI lineage: Eukaryota > Metazoa > Chordata > Chondrichthyes > Rajiformes > Arhynchobatidae > Rhinoraja > Rhinoraja longicauda. Next base: position 1,895,558 of record NC_135957.1, read on the forward strand.
GCTGCAATTTTTGATAACCATCTTTACTGTCTAGAATACCACCCACTGCAGTATCATCTGCAAACTCGTTTCTCCTCTCTGTTTACGGTCCATTATCCAACGCTCGGACTAGACCCAATCCCACACACTACAATTTTCTGTAATAGCCATTTTCTTGATGATTACTTTTGGTTCAGTTTAGTTTCAGAGATACAGCGTTGATGTGGTACCTCAGCTGCACGGAGGCAGAGAGGAGAGCTCTTCAGCGGGTAGTCCATAGAGCTCAGAGGGCCATCGGAACACAGCTACCAGCCTTGGAGGGCATCTACAACACACGATGCCTCAGAAAAGCCACCAGCATCCACAAAGACTCTTCACACCCCTGCAACAGTCTGTTCGAACTTCTACCATCGGGCAGACGATACAAGGCCTTCTACGCCTGCACCTCCAGACTCAGGAACAGCTTCATCCCCAGGGCCATAGCTGCTATGAACCGGTCCTGCTGAGCCGGATGGTCACATCGCACAGTGAACCGGCACAGATCTACTTGCACTTTATTCTGTTTTAAAACTGTTACAATTTGTTTTATTGGGTTGTTTAAATGAATACTGACTAGCTAATTAATTTATTGCATCGTATGGGAGGCGCATTCCCAATCTCGTTGTACCCCTGTACAATGACAATAAATATATATTTTATTGTATTGTATTGTATTGTATTGTATTGTATTGAATCAGGCCCTGCGGCTCACCGGGTCCGAGCCGACCGGCGATCCACGCACACTAACACTCTCCTGCACAGACGAGGGACGATGTTCAATCTTACCAAGCCAATTATCCGAAGAAGGGTCTCGACCCGAAACGTCACCCGTTCCTTCTCTCCAGAGATGCTGCCTGACCCGCTGAGTTACTCCAGCACTCTGTGAAACGTCACCCATCCATGTTCTCCACAGATGCTGCCTGACCCGCTGAGTTACTCCAGCACTCTGTGAAACGTCACCCATCCATGCTCTCCAGAGATGCTGCCTGACCCGCTGAGTTACTCCAGCACTCTGTGAAACGTCACCCATCCATGTTCTCCACAGATGCTGCCTGACCCGCTGAGTTACTCCAGCACTCTGTGTCTATCTTCGGTGTAAACCAGCATCTGCGGTACCTTTCCACACAAGATCTCTAACAGGTTTGTGGAGGTGACTTCCCCTTGATACCTCCACCATCCTTCTGCCCACTCCTTTTATTGCTTTCCACCAGCTGTCTTCCTTGATAACAGCTTGAAGATTTTATCCTGCTGCTGATGTCGTTAGCTGGTCAGTGGGTGCCCATGTTTTCTCTTCCTCCTTTCCTTAAATAATCGGGCTTCACTCGGGAAGGTGAAACATAAGACACACGATCAGTGCAGCAGGCAGACATATTGATACGGCTCTGTGGTGCTGCATCCGGCTCACAGTTAGCTGGCTCAAGATGCTTGGAGGGACAATAACACACGCACACATGCATAAACACACACACACACACACACATCACACACACGCACACTGACACACGCACGAACACACGCGCACACATACCACACACACATACACACCACACAGGCATAAACACACACACACACACACATCAATGCGCACACACACACACACACACATGCATAAATACTCACACACACACACATGCACACACCACACACATGCATAAACACGCGCACACACACACACACACTGACACACGCATGAACGCGCGCTCACATGTGACACACATACCACACACACACCACACAGGCATAAACACACACACACACACGCATGAATGCGCACACACACACACCACACACACACTAACACACATGCATGCATGTGCTCACACACACTGACACACTCACGAACGCACACACACATACCACACACACACGCACACCACACGCATACATACACACCACACACACACACACACGCGCACACACACACATAAACACATGCGCGCACACACACACACACACACTGACACACGCATGAATGTGCACACACACACACCGCACACACACACGCACGAACACGCACGCACACACCACACACACACACACACACACACACACACACACACACACACACACATGCACACCACACGCATACACACACACACGGACATGAACACCACACACACACACACACATGCACACCACACGCACACACACGAATGTCATCTTGTGACATTTTGCCACTTCTTCTTTCGTGTCCATCGTCCATGTTCCAAATGTTACATCACTGTCATCGTCCGTCCTGAAAAGGGCACAAGCTTCCGGCGACAGTCAGTGGGAGCCATCACTTGTACAGTAGATGATGGTGGTAGCAGAGTTAGCTCAGGGCACTTCCAGTTTCCAGCCCCGCGACTTGGATGCTTCTGCTGTGGGGCCATTTTGCCACTGAAACTTGCGGACAGTCTAAGCATGTTTAAGTCACATAAAACGCACGTTCATACCGCTAGATTGTAAGCTACCTCCTCCAGTTTCTGCTGGGCCTCACTCTGGCAATGGACGAGGGCCAGGGCATGTGTGTTAGTGTGGGAATTGGAAGAAGGGTTAAAATGCACCTCCTCTAACCACATCTACTGTATGCGGTGTTCCCAATGTGGCCTCCTGGACATCGGCGAGACCAAGTGTAGACCCGGCGACCATTTTGTCCAATACCTGCGCTCGATCTACCAAGGCCTACTGGATCTCCCGGTTGCCGACCTCTTTAACTCCCTTGGATGGAGCTGTTCTCAAAACATGCAAGGTGCATGATGGCCTTGGTTAGAGACAGAGTGCTGGAGTAACTCAGCGGGTCAGGCAGCATCTGTGGAGAACATGGATGGGTGACGTTTCACAGAGTGCTGGAGTAACTCAGCGGGTCAGGCAGCATCTGTGGAGAACATGGATGGGTGACATTTCACAGAGTGCTGGAGTAACTCAGCGGGTCAGGCAGCATCTCTGGAGAACATGGATGGGTGACGTTTCACAGAGTGCTGGAGTAACTCAGCGGGTCAGGCAGCATCTCTGGAGAACATGGATGGATGACGTTTCAGATCGGGACCTTTTATCAAATTGATATTCGGTGCCGTCAAACGCCCATCATAAGTTATCCCACTCATTCCTGGGATCGTTCTCGTAAACCTCCTCTGGACCCTCTCCAGAGCCAGCACATCCTGCTTAGGGCGGTCACGGTGGCGCAGCGGTAGTGTTGCTGCCTTACAGTGAATGCAGCGCCGGAGACCCGGGTTCCATCCCGACTACGGGCGCCGTCTGTCTGGAGTTTGTACGTTCTCTCCGTTCAAACTCCGTACAGACAGCACCCGTAGTCGGGATGGAACATGGGTCTCCGGCGCTGCATTCGCTGTAAGGCGGCAACTCTACCGCTGCGCCACTGTGACCGCCCTTACTGGCCAGTGTACATTCACTAGACGATAGAGAACGAGTGGATCGCTCCGTGCCGCGGAGGGTTTCAACCGTCCCGACGCGGGGAGTTTCAATCGCCCCGACGCGAGGTCCTCGGACAGTCGGCAGCAGCGACTGCGGACGGTTCAACAGCCCCGACCGCGGGTGAACAAATACGAAGGTGATTGGACTTTATTACCTTCCATCACAGTGAGGAATGTGGAATCCGCTGTGGTGGATGTTCATGTTACATTTTACTTCATATGGCTGTGTGTCTTGTTGCTTTTCACTTAGTGTGGCTGTATGGTCACTTAAATTTCACCATACCTTAATTGGTACGCGTGACAATAAACTGATCTTGAAATCTTGAAACCTCTCCTTCTCCCTGCTCTCGTTGGGCATGAGGTATAGAAAATGAAAGCGCGCACCACCAGACTCAGGAACAGCTTCTCCCCCTCTGTTATCAGGCTTCTGAACGGCCCTTCCATAAGCTAGGGCACTGTCCGATTCACCTCTACCCCATTGCGGACATTGGACTTTGTCTGTGGAACTGGTGCGCTACAATGCTGAGAACTATATTCTGCACTCTGTATTCTTTATCTTAGCTCTACCCGTTGTACTTGAATGTGGCTCAATTGTATTCGTACAGTATTGTGTTGGAATGGCTGCGAATGTACATCTTACTATCCAAATCTATATACTAAAACTCTTGTTTGTTTGTTTGTTTGTATGTTCCTGAACTACAGTCAAAACGGCACACGATAGCGCGACAATTTTAGGCCCACCTTACTCACCGTCGTCCCTTTGGTGCAAATGGAAGAAGTTTCTTTGAAATCAGTGCTATATTTTTAAAGTTATTCACATTTTAAAGTTTAAATCTATCTCCTAGGGAGGGAGGGGGGACGGAGGGAGGGAGGGAGGGAGGGAGGGAGGGAGGGAGGGAGAGGGAGGGAGAGGGAGGGAGAGGGAGTGGGGTGGAGGGAGGGGGGAGGAGAGGGTGCTGCACTAATGCAGGAGAGGTTTGGGCCCAACGGGTCCACTTGGGGCTAGTGTGTACTGAAACTCTAATCCTGCGGAACACACTCCATGATGTCAACAAGGGAGTCACAGCGACACAGCTGGTAGAGCCACTGCCTCACAGCGCCAGAGACCCGGGTTCAATCCTGGCCTCGGGTGCTGTCTGCACGGAGTTTGCACGTTCTTCCCGTGACCCGCGTGGGTTTTCTCCGGGTGCTCCGGTTTCCTCCCACACTCCAAAGACGTGCGGGTTTGTAGGTTAATCGGCCCTTTGTAAATTACCCCCCAGTGTGTTGGGAATGGATGTGAAAGTGGGATAACATAGAACTAGTTTTAGGATTCGATGTATAGCGTGGAGACAGGTCTCGCGGCCCACCGAGTCTGCGCTGGCCTGCGATCACAATAGACAATAGACAATAGGCGCAGCAGGAGGCCATTCGGCCCTTCGAGCCAGCACCGCCATTCAATGTGATCATGGCTGATCATTCTCAATCAGTACCCCGTTCCTGCCTTCCCCCCATACCCCCTGACTCCGCTATCCTTAAGAGCTCTATCCCCCCCCCCCACACTAGTTCTATGCTGCACACGAGAGCCAATTTACAGAGAGCCAATTAACCCACAAACCTGCACACCCTTGGTAATGTGGGAAGCAAACTGGAGCACCCGGAGAAAACCCACGCAGGTCACGGGGAGAGCGTACAAACTCCGTACAGACAGCACCCGTGGTCAGGATGGAACCCGGGCCTCTGGCGTTGTGAGGCAGCAACTCTACCCGCTGTGTCGCTGTGACTCCCTTGTTGACATCATGGTGTGTGTTCCCCAGGATTAGAGATTTAGTACACACTAGCCCAAGTTGGGCCCAAACCTCTCCTGCATTGGTGCAGCACCCTCTCCTGCCACCCCCCCCCCCTCACTCCCCCTCCCTCCTCACCCCCCTCCCTCCATCCCTCACTCCCCCTCCCTCTCCCCCTCACTCCCCCTCCATCCCTCACCCCCCTCCCTCCATCCCTCACTCCCCCCCTCACTCCCCCTCCCTCCCCCCCTCACTCCCCCTCCCTCCCCCTCCCTCCCTCCATCCCTCCCTCTCTCCCTCCCTCCCCCCCTCCCCTCCCCGTGGAGAGGTGAGCGACGGTCGGCATGGACAGAGTGGGCCGAAGGGCCTGTTTCCACGCTGCACCTGCGCACAGGCCGAGAGGAAGCAGTCAAAGAAACCAGAAGGGCATTCGGAAAAATCTCAAGTATCGACGGTGAAGAACAAATGGCCAAGCCAAGCACAAGGACCTAGCGTGGACTAAGACACCCCTAACGCCTCTAAAGAGTGATGATATTATGTGCACTTAGAATGATTACTTTGCTTGTTACCGTAAAACTGATGGCCAGCTTTAATCGAGTTTTTTTTTTCCTCTCTCTCTCCTCAAAAATAAAACTGCTTATTCATGAACTTTGCTCTCCCCTCTGTGTGAATGCAAATTTGTTTAAGTAATGCAAGAAGTTAGCTATGAATTATTCAGGGTGTATCTGGCAAGCGTGGCAATGTTTCACCAACTAATGAGATTTAAAACAGACAACATGTGATTGACTGGCTTTACAGTAATCATCGCCAAGCAAGCCCTGTGCTTATCATCCGATTAAATTCTCCCCGACCAATAGTCTCTCCTTCCTTTCATTTTAATGTCTCTGGTCTCAGCATGTGAGCAAACCTAACGTGCCAAGAAATCAGTTTTCTTTTATTCATTCTTCACGGTGTTGGGCTTCATTGCCCGAGCCAGCATTTATCACCCATCCCTACTTACATCCGGGAAGAAGGTGAGCCACTTCTCGTTTAGTTTGGAGATACGGCGCAGAAACAGGCCCTACCGGCCCACCGGGCCCGCGCCGACCAGCGATCCCCGCACGCTGACACTGGGCGGTCACGGTGGCACGGCGGTGGAGTTGCCGCCTTACAGCGAATGCAGCGCCGGAGACCCGGGTTCCATCCCGACTACGGGCGCCGTCTGTACGGAGTTTGTACGTTCTCCCCGTGACCTGCGTGTGTTTTCTCCGAGATCTTCGGTTTCCTCCCACACTCCAAAGACGTGCAGGTTTGTAGGTTAATTGGCTGGGCAAATGTAAAAATTGTCCCTAGTGTGTGCAGGATGGTGTTAGTGTGCGGGGATCGCTGGGCGGCGCGGACCCGGTGGGCCGAAGGGGCCTGTTTCCACGCCTTATCTCTAAACTATCCTACACATGCTAGGGACAATTTTTACATTTACACCAAGCCCATTAACCTACAAACCCGCACGTCTTTGGAGTGTGGGGAAGGGGGGAAGGGGATAAGGGAGGAAGGGGGAGGGGGGGAGAGAGGGGAGAGGGGAGTGGGGGAGGAGAGGGTGCTGCACCAATGCAGGAGAGGTTTGGGCCCATCGGGTCCACTTGGTCTAGTCTCCTTTAAATTTTGCCCCTCTCACCTCAAAAGCTATGCCCTGCAGTATTTAACATTTGCACACAAGGATAAAAGGTTCTGCACAGGAGGTGAGAAGTGGAGTTGTTTGTCCACCTGCTCAATCTATACTTGCCAGCTACCATGGCCGGAACTTGTTGACATACCCACATAAGAAGCCCTTGGCACCAATCTGCCCATTAGAGTCAGACAGTGATACAGCGTGGAAACTGGCCCTTCAGCCCAACTTGCCCACACTGGCCAACATGCCCCATCTACACTACTAGTCCCACCTGCCCACGTTTGGTCCATATCCCTCCAAACCTGTCCTATCCGTGTACCCTATCCAAATGTTTCTTGAACGTCGCTATCGTCTCTGCCTCAACTACCTCCTCCGGCAGCTCGTTCCATATACACACCAACCTTTATGTAAAAAAGTTACCCCTCAGATTCCTATTAAATCTTTCCCCCCTCACCTTAATCCTATGTCCTCTGGTTCACGATTCCCCTACTCTGGGCAAGAGACTCTGTGCATCAACCCGATGATTTTGTGCACCTCTATAAGATCACCCCTCATCCTCCTGTGCTCCAAGGAATAGAGTCCCAGCCTGCTCAATCCTCGAGTCCTGGCAACATCTTTGCAAATCTTCTCTGCACACTTTCCAGCTTGACAACATCTATATACAATAGACAATAGACAATAGACAATAGGTGCAGGAGTAGGCCATTCGGCCCTTCGAGCCAGCACCGCCATTCAATGTGATCATGGCTGATCATTCTCAATCAGTACCCCGTTCCTGCCTTCTCCCCATACCCCCTGACTCTGCTATCCTTAAGAGCTCTATCTAGCTCTGTCTTGAATGTATTCAGAGAATTGGCCTCCACTGCCCTCTGAGGCAGAGAATTCCACAGATTCACAACTCTCTGACTAAAAAGGTTTTTCCTCATCTCTGTTTTAAATGGCCTACCCCTTATTCTTAAACTGTGGCCCCTGGTTCTGGACTCCCCCAACATTGGGAACATGTTTCCTGCCTCTAACCTGTCCAACCCCTTAATAATCTTATAAACTCTCGTTTGTTATCTTGTTTCTTCCTGAACTTCAGCCAAAACGCTACACGATAGCCCGACAATTTTAGACCCACCTTACTCACCATTGTCACTTTAGTGGTAATGCAAGTAGTTTTATTGAAATCGGTGTTATATTTTTAAAGTTATTCACATTTTAAAGTTTAAAAGGAGGGGAGGGGGAGGGGAGGAGGGAGGAGGGAGGGGGGAAGGGGGGAGAAGGGAGAGGGGAGGGGGGGTTGAGGAGGGAGGGGGGGGGGGAGAGGGTGCTGCACCAATGCAGGAGAGGTTTGGGCCCAACGGGTCCACTTGGTCTAGTCTTTCCTAAAAACATGATGCCCAAAACTGATTCACAACACTCTAAATGCGGCCTCACCAACGTCTTGTGCAACTGAACCATGACCTCCCAACTTCTACACTCAATACTCTGATGGACATTAGCTGACGAAGGCCGGTGTACCAGAAGCCTTTTTTGACCACCCGATCTACCTGCGACTCCACCTTCAAAGAACCATGCACCTGCGCTCCTAGATCCCTCTGCTGTACAACACTCTCCACAGCCGCCATTCACTGTTTAGGCCCTGCCCAAGTTAGACTTTCCAAAATTCAACACCTCACATTTCTCTGGACTAAATTCCATCAACCATTCGTAGTATAAGAAAATAACTGCAGATGCTGGTACAAATCGATTTATTCACAAAATGCTGGAGTAACTCAGCAGGTCAGGCAGCATCTCGGGAGAGAAGGAATGGGTGACGTTTCGGGTCGAGACCCTTCTTCAGACTCTGAAGATGGGTCTCAACCCGAAACGTCACCCATTCCTTCTCTCCCGAGATGCTGCCTGACCTGCTGATTTACTCCAGCATTTTGTGAATAAATCCATCAACCATTCCTCAGCCTACCTGACCAATTGATCAAGATCCTGCTGCAACGTCTGACGACCATTTTCACCATCTGTAAATCTTCGGAAGAATCTTCGTGGCCTCGCCAACGTCTTACATAACGGCAACAAAGAATATTAGTTAGTTGAGTTTATTGTCACGTGTACCGAGGTACAGTGGAAAGCTTATGTTGCATGCTAACCAGCCAGCAGAAAGACAATGCATGATTACAATCGAGCCATTTACAGTCGAGCCATTTACAGTGGTAAAAAACATGATAAGGGAATAACGTTCAGTGCAAGGTAAAGACAGCAAAGTCCGATCAAGAATAGCCCAATGATGTAGATAGTAGTTCAGGCCTGCTCTCTGGTTGTGGTGGGATGGTTCAGTTGCCTGATAACAGCCGCGAAGAAACTGTCCCTGAATCTGGAGGTGTGCGTTTTCACACTTCTGTACTTTTTGCCTGATGGAGAGGGGAAAATGTTTTACAAGCCTAGTCGCTCCAGTCTTTCAACATACGACAGTCCCGCCATTCCGGGAATTAACCTAGTGAACCTATGCTGCACGCCCTCAATAGCAAGAATATCCTTCCTCAAATTTGGAGACCAAAACTGCACACAGTACTCCAGGTGCGGTCTCACTAGGGCCCTGTACAACTGCAGAAGGACCTCTTTGCTCCTATACTCAACTCCTCTTATCATAAAGGCCAACATGCCATTAGCTTTCTTCACTGCCTACTGTATGCTAACTTTAAGTGACTGATGAACAAGGACACCCAGATCTCTTTGTATTTCCCCATTTCCTAACGACACCATTCAGATAATAATCTGCCTTCCTGTTCTTTCCACCAAGTCATCTGCCATCTAAGTGATGTTGAGCGAGAATCAAATATCAGCTTCAACACACAGTGCTGGAGTAACTCAGCGGGTCAGGCAGCATCTCTGGAGAACATGGATGGGTGACGTTTCACAGAGTGCTGGAGTAACTCAGCGGGTCAGGCAGCATCTCTGGAGAACATGGATGGGTGACGTTTCACAGAGTGCTGGAGTAACTCAGCGGGTCAGGCAGCATCTCTGGAGAACATGGATGGGTGACGTTTCACAGAGTGCTGGAGTAACTCAGCGGGTCAGGCAGCATCTCTGGAGATAGCTGATGTTTTGGGACTGGACTCTACTTCGGAAATAGTCTAAAATAGGTCCCCCGCCCTGAAACATCACCTATCCATGTTCTCCAGAGATGCTGCCTGACCCGCTGAGTTACTCCAGCCCTCTGAAATTTGTTTTGTAAACCAACATCTGCAGTTCCTTGTTTCTACACCAGCCTGGACGTTGCAGGTAAATCCCTCTGCTGTCCCTTCAGGTATTGCGGTGGGATCTTTGATCTACACCTGTGAGAGCAGAACACGGAACATAGAACAGTACAGCACAGGAACAGGCCCTTCGGCCCACAGTTTAGTTGATTTTAGTTTAGGCAATAGACAATAGACAATAGACAATAGACAATAGGTGCAGGAGGAGGCCATTCGGCCCTTCGAGCCAGCACCGCCATTCAATGTGATCATGGCAGATCATTCTCAATCAGTACCCCGTTCCTGCCTTCTCCCCATACCCCCTGACTCCGCTATCCTTAAGAGCTCTATCTAGCTCTCTCTTGAATGCATTCAGAGAATTGGCCTCCACTGCCTTCTGAGGCAGAGAATTCCACAGATTCACAACTCTCTGGATGAAAAAGTTTTTCCTCATCTCCGTTCTAAATGGCCTACCCCTTATTCTTAAACTGTGGCCCCTGGTTCTGGACTCCCCCAACATTGGGAACATGTTTCCTGCATGAGATTCAGAGATGCTGAATTACGATACGATGCAACTTTTATTTATTCTGGAGGGAAATTGGTCTGCCACCAGTCTTTTTTTAGTTTGGTTTAGAGATACAGCGCGGAAACAATCCCTTCGGCCCACCGGGACCGCGCCGACCAGCGATCCCCGCACTCTAACACTATCCTACACCCACTAGGAACAATTTTCACATTTACCAAGCCAATTAACCTACACGTCTTTGGAGTGTGGGAGGAAACGGAAGATCTCGGACAAAACCCACGCAGGTCACGGGGAGAACGTACAAACTCCGTACAGACAGCACCCATAGTCGGGATGGAACCCGGGTCTCCGACGCTGCATTCGCTGTAAGGCAGCAACTCTACCGTTGCGCCACCGTGACCGCCCAAAGTCAAAAGATAGAGTTACAAGGCATTGAATGGCATTATAATAATAATAAGGAACTTTAAGTGGCCAGTTATTGCACAGAGCGCATGTGTAATGACACACAAACATGACATTAAATTATCCAGTGAAAAAGTTCAGGATTAGGGATGTACAAAGGGGGGGGGCGGGGAGGAGGAAGGGGGGGGGGGAGGGGGGAGTCAGTCTACCCCACGACAGAAGGGGGAGGAGTTGTACAGTTTGATAGCCACAGGGTAGAAGGATCTCCTGTGGCGTTCTGTGCTACTCATGCTGGGAACAGTCTGTTGCTGAAGGTGCTCCTCAGGTATTAAAGTCATTAAGGCCGTTAAAGTCGAAGTAAATGATGACAGAGTATATATCGATTTAGGTGTTTTTAAAGTGAAGTTAATTACAAATATCAAAATGCAGCAATAATTAAATCCAGCAAAGGAAAATGATTTAATAATTGATTTATATCCCGTTCCACAGGCTGGGGATTCGCACTGAAATAAACAGGGCCTCTGAAGCCATGTTATAGTTGAGTATAGGAGCAAAGAGGTCCTTCTGCGGTTGTACAGGGCACTAGTGAGACCGCACCTGGAGTACTGTGTGCAGTTGTACAGGGCCCTAGTGAGACCACACCTGGAGTACTGTGTGCAGTTTTAGTCTCCAAATTTGAGGAAGGATATTCTTGCTATTGAGGGCGTGCAGCATAGGTTTACTAGGTTAATGCCCGGAATGGCGGGACTGTCCTATGTTGAAAGACTGGAGCGACTAGGCATGTATACACTGGAATTTAGAAGGATGAGAGGAGATCTTATCGAAACGTATAAGATTATTAAGGGGTTGGACACGTTAGAGGCAGGAAACATGTTCCCAATGTTGGGGGAGTCCAGAACAAGGGGCCACAGTTTAAGAATGAGGGGTAGACCATTTAGAATGGAGATGAGGAAAAACTTTTTCAGTCAGAGAGTTGTGAATCTGTGGAATTCTCTGCCTCAGAAGGCAGTGGAGGCCAATTCTCTGAATGCTTTCAAGCCTAGTTTGTATACAAGTCTGTACGGAGTTTGTACTTTCTCCCTGTGACCTGCGTGGGTTTTCTCCGGGTTCTCCGGTTTCCTCCCACACTCTAAAGACGTACAGGTTTGTTGGTTAATCGGCTTGGGTAAATTTACCCGAGTCCGTAAGTTAGAACTAGTGAACGGATTATCGGTGGCTGGCATGGACTGTTTCTACACTGTGTCTCTGAACTAAACAAAATACCAGCTACAAGCGATAGTTACACAAAAAGCTGGAGTAACTCAGCGGGTCAGGCAGCATCTCTGGAGAACATGGATGGGTGACGTTTCACAGAGTGCTGGAGTAACTCAGCGGGTCAGGCAGCATCTCTGGAGAACATGGATGGGTGACGTTTCACAGAGTGCTGGAGTAACTCAGCGGGTCAGGCAGCATCTCTGGAGAACATGGATGGGTTACGTTTCACAGAGTGCTGGATTAACTCAGCGGGTCAGGCAGCATCTCTGGAGAACATGGATGGGTGACGTTTCACAGAGTGCTGGAGTAACTCAGCGGGTCAGGCAGCATCTGTGGAGAACATGGATAGGAGATATTTTGGGGTGGGACCCTTTTTCAGTCTGAAGAAGGATCCCGACCAAAATGTCATCGATGCTTGTCTTCCAGAGATGCCACGTGTCCCACTGGGTTACTCCAACATTTCGGGCCTGTTAAGGGTCCTGTCCCACTTTGGTGATCTTTTAGGCGACTGCCGGCGATTGTCATAGTCGCAGCAGGTCGCCGAAAAACCGGGGACTGGACCCCCCCCACGACAATGTCTACGACAAGCTACAACAGCCTACCACCTAGTCGACATCAAGCTACGGCAAGCTACCGACAACCAGCGACCCAGTCGTCGCGAGTATCATATCATATCATATCATCATATATATACAGCCGGAAACAGGCCTTTTCGGCCCTCCAAGTCCGTGCCGCCCAGCGATCCCCGCACATTAACACTATCCTACACCCACTAGGGACAATTTTTACATTTACCCAGCCAATTAACCTACATACCTGTACGTCTTTGGAGTGTGGGAGGAAACCGAAGATCTCGGAGAAAACCCACGCAGGTCACGGGGAGAACGTACAAACTCCTTACAGTGCAGCACCCGTAGTCAGGATCGAACCTGAGTCTCCGGCGCTGCATTCGCTGTAAAGCAGCAACTCTACCGCTGCGCTACCGTCCCGAGTAGGACGTCCACCTACGACCGCACCTACGACAACCTACGACTGCACCTATGACAACACAGGCGACAACCGAAGTCAACCTACGTCCACCCGCGACCAGCTACGACAAGCTACGAACCTGTCGGCGACAACTGAAGACAATTCACGTCATTTTGGCCTCCGGTTTTGATGCCGGTCCCTGTCGCCGGTCGACGTAGGTAGTCGCCAATGGAATTCACCGAAGTCAGCGCCGGTGACAACCTACGTCACCTGGCGACAACCTACGACAGCGCCCCCATCAGGAGACGTCAAGCTACGCTGCTCATTGGTGTCAAACCAACAGTCGCCGAAAAATGTTTTAAAATACTGAAAATCCAGCGTCGACCAGAAAGACGCTACGACTCTTTGTAGACGACTCACGACCGTACAGGTGACACCCCGGCGACCGTGTGGCCACAGCCTAGTCGCCTGGAGTCGTCTAAACAATCGCCTAAGTGGGACAGGGGCTTAAGGCTTGCAATTCAGATCACGTCAGTCCAGAAAGGCTGTGGAGATTTTGAAGAGGATAGGTTTATCAGAATGCTGCCTGGATAGAGTGTATTGGTTATAAGGAGAGGTTGGGGCAGGCCTGGATTGATTTCTCTGGAGCAGTGAAGATCGAGAGGAGACCTCATAGAAGTATAAGAAAATAACTGCAGATGCTGAAACAAATCGAAGGGTCTCGACCCGAAACGTCACCCGTTCCTTCTCTCCTGAGATGCTGCCTGACCTGCTGAGTTACTCCAGCATTTTGTGAATAAATACCTCATAGAAGTATATAACATTTGCAGAGGCACAGATAGGGTGGACAGTCAGAACATTTTTCCAGAAATGTCAAAGACTGGAGGGCATAGTTTTAAAGTCCAATGGGTGACGTTTGCAGGAGATGTGAGAGGCATTTTTTTTTTTAATGCTTAGAGTGATGGGTGATCATAAGGTGATAGGAGCAGAATTAGGCTATTCGGCCCATCGAGTTTACTCCGCCACTCAATCATGGCTGATCATGGGACTCGCCTTAGGCTCGGCCCGCTGCGGACCGTCCGGCGCGGCCTGCAACCACAACAACCTGACCGCGGGAGAGGACAGCAGGAGAAGGGAAAGACATTGTGGCCTTCCATCACAGTGAGGAGAGGACTGGAGGAGACTCACTGTGATGGATGTTTCTTTGATGGATGTTTCTTTTTTTGTGTGTTTTTGGGGTTGTGTAATTTTAATGCCTATTTAATGCTTTTATTGTTGGACTGTGGGTGACTGAATTTCGTCCAATTTGGATGACAAATAAAGCTATCTTGAATCTTGAATCTCTTGAATCTTGAATCTATCTCTCCCTCTTGACCCCATTCTCCTGCCTTCTCCCCACGTTCGATCAGCTGAGAAGGTTGTTGGCTGCAACCTACACTGCCATCGTAGAGTCCGTCCTCACCTTCTCCATCATGGTCTGGTTTGGCTCAGCCACCAAGCACCACATCCGGAGGCTGCAACGGATCGTTCGATCAGCTGAGAAGGTTGTTGGCTGCAACCTTCCCCCCCCATTGACCAACTGTACACTGCAAGGGCCAGGAAGCGAGCGGGCAAGATCACCTCTGACCCCTCTCACCCTGGCCACAAACTCTTTGAAGCACTTCCCTCTGGAAGGCGACTCCGGACTGTCAAAGCAGCCACAGCCGGACATAAAAACAGCTTTTTTTCCACGAGTGATAGTTATACTCAACAACCAAAGCCTGTAGTCTCTTTTCTGCTCTGGTTTATTTTCACCCACATGTTTAGACCGTAATGTTGTATCCTTATTGTTTTGATGTGGTTATGCTTTATTCTTAATTGTTAACTGTATGTTTGTGTTGTCATTTGCGAGCGGAGCACCAAGGCACATTCCTTGTACATGCACATACTTGGCCAATAAACTTATTCATTCATTCATTAATAACCCGTGACACCCGCACTAATCAAGAATCTGTCAATCTCCGCCTTAAAAATATCCATTGACTTGGCCTCCACAGCCTTCTGTGGCAATGAATTCCACAGATTCACCACCCCTCTGACTGACGAAATTTCCTCCTCATCTCCTTTGATTCTGAGGCTATGGTCTCTGGTTCTAGACTCTCCCACAAGTGGAAACATCCCTTCCACAAACAGACTACCTCCTGTCAGTCCGCCTTAACCAACCTGATCTCCCGGTGGCTGAGCACTTCAACTCCCCCTCCCACTCCCAGTCTGACCTTTCTGTCATGGGCCTCCCCCAGTGCCATACTGAGGCCCACCGGAAATTGGAGGAACAGCACCTCATATTTCGCCTGGGCAGCTTGCAGCCCAGTGGTATGAACATTGACTTCTCCAACTTTAGATAGTTCCCCTGTCCCTCTCTTCCCCTCCCCCTTCCCAGATCTCCCTCTGTCTTCGTGTCTCCACCTATATCCTTCCTTTGTCCCGCCCCCCCGACATCAGTCTGAAGAAGGGTCTCGACCCGAAACGTCACCCATTCCTTCTCTCCTGAGATGCTGCCTGACCTGCTGAGTTACTCCAGCATTTTGTGAATAAATACCTTCGATTTGTACCAGCATCTGCAGTTATTTTCTTATATGCCTCTTGTGCTACTGTAGACTTGCTCTCCAATTATGCATTGTGATCATGTCTTGTTTTTTTTTTCTTGGCAGTTTTTGTCTTCTCACGGCCTGGCAGAATTTAATGTGCATCTATAATTTAGGCAGAGTCTAAGTTTTATGTGTTGTCTGAGTCTGAGTGCTTGAGATACTGCCGCAAGCAAGATTTCCATTCATCACAGTTGCGTAGATAACATTAACCTTGACTCAACTTGAAGCAAGGATTTGTACAGTGAATGTGATGTGAGGGAAATAGAAAATAGGTGCGGGGAGGAGGCCATTCGGCCCTTCGAGCCAGCACCGCCATTCATTGTGATCATAAGTTCGCAAGTTATAGGAGTAGAATTAGGCCATTCGGCCCATCGAGTTCTACTCCGCCATTCAATCATGGCTGATCTCTGCCTCCTAATCCCTTTTTCCTGCCTTCTCCCCATAACCCCTGACACCCGTTCTAATCAAGAATCTGTCTATCTCTGCCTTAAAAATATCCACTGACTTGGCCTCCACAGCCCTCTGTGGCAATCAGTTTCGCAGATGAACTACCCTCTGACTAAATAAGTTTCTCCCTTTGATTCTGAGGCTGTGCCCTCTGGCCCTAGACTCTCCCACCAGTGGAAACATCCTCTCCACATTCACTTTATCTATGCTTTTCATTATTCTGTAAGTTTCAATGAGGTCCCTAAATACCTCCCAAAATACCACAATCTCTCAAAGTGTTTCTCAACTTGTTTGGAAGGTTGGTTAAACCATACAGCGAGATATGAATAAATGAATGAATGAATAAGTTTATTGGCCAAGTATGTACACATACAAGGATACATATAGATCAAATACAGATCATGGCTGATCGTCCACAATCAGTAACCCATGCCTGCCTTCTCCCCATATCCCTTGATTACGCTCGCCTCCAGAGCTCTATCTAACTCTCTCTTAAATTCTTCCAGTGATTTGGCCTCCACTGCCCTCCTTGGCAGAGAATTCCACAAATTCACAACTCTCTGGGTGAAAAAGTTTTTTTATACCTCACGCTGCCTCGGCAAGGCCAGCAGCATAATCAAGGACCAGTCGCACCCTGGCCACTCCCTCCTCTCCCCTCTCCCATCAGGCAAAAGGTACAGAAGTGTGAAAACGCACAGCTCCAGATTCAGGGACAGTTTCTTCCCAGCTGTTATCAGGCAGCTGAACCATCCTACCACCAACTAGAGAGTGGTCCTGAGCTACCATCTACCTCATTGGAGACCCTCGGACTATCTTTGATTGGACTTTACTGAACCTTATCTTGCACTAAACGTTATTCACGTTATTCCGTTTATCATGTATCTGTACACTGTTGACGGCTCGATTGTAATCATGTATTGTCTTTCCATGAACTAGATAGCACGCAACAAAAGGTTTTCACTGTACCTCGGTACACAATAGACAATAGGTGCAGGAAGAGGCCATTCGGCCCTTCGAGCCAGCACCGCCATTCAATGTGATCATGGCAGATCATTCTCAATCAGTACCCCGTTCCTGCCTTCTCCCCATACCCCCTGACTCCGCTATCCTTAAGAGCTCTATCTAGTTCTCTCTTGAATGCATTCAGAGACTTGGCCTCCACTGCCTTCTGAGGCAGAGAATTCCACAGATTAACAACTCTCTGACTGAAAAGGTTTTTCCTCATCTCCGTTCTAAATGGCCTACCCCTTATTCTTAAACTGTGGCCCGTGACACGTGACAATGAACTAGACTAAACTGAAACTGAATGGGTAATTGATGGTCGGCGTGAACTTGGTGGGCCACAGGGCCTGTTTCCGTGCTGTATTTAGTTTAGAGTTTAGAGATACAGCGCGGAAACAGGCCCTTCGGCCCACCGGGTCCGCGCCGACCAGCGATCCCCACACACTAACACTATCCTACACACACTAGGGACAATTTTTACATTTGCCCAGCCAATTAACCTACAAACCTGCACGTCTTTGGAGTGTGGGAGGAAACCGAAGATCTCGGAGAAAACCCACGCAGGTCACGGGGAGAACGTACAAACTCCGTACAGACGGCGCCCGTAGTCGGGATGGAACCCGGGTCTCCGGCGCTGTATTCGCTGGAGGACGCAACTCTACCGCTGCGCCACCGTGACCGCCCTAACTTGACAAGTCCTCTTACCCGAGAGCCTCGTTGGTAATTATTCTGGTCAAAGAACCAGTATTTCATCGGTGCAGTATCTAGGATCTGAAGAAGGGTCTCGACCCGAAATGTCACCCATTCCTTCTCTCCAGAGATGCTGCCTGTCCTGCTGAGTTACTCCAGCACTCTGTGAAACGTCACACATTCCTTCTCTCCAGAGATGCTGCCTGACCCGCTGAGTTACTCCAGCAGTCTGTGAAACGTCACCCATTCCTTCACTCCAGAGATGCTGCCCGACCCGCTGAGTTACTCCAGCACTCTGTGAAACGTCACCCATCCATGTTCTCCAGAGATGCTGCCTGACCCGCTGAGTTACTCCAGCACTCTGTGAAACGTCACCCATCCATGTTCTCCAGAGATGCTGCCTGACCCGCTGAGTTACTCCAGCACTCTGTGTCCATCTGCAGTATCTAGATTGTCCTACGTTAGTGGAAGCGGACAGTGTGGAAGGGGACACTATGTCTTTTTTTTCTTTATCATAGAGTCATAAAGACATAGAGAGATACAATGTGGAAACAGGCCCTTCGGCCCAACTTGTCCCAGCTTTGAGTCCCAGCTACACTAGTCCCACCTGCCTGCGCTTGGTCCATATCCCTCCAAACCTGTCCTATCCATGTACCTGTCCAACTGTTTCTTAAACGATGGGATAGTCCCAGCCTCAACCACCTCCTCTGGCAGCTTGTTCCATACACCCACCACCCCTTTGTGTGAAAAAGTTACCCCTCGGATTCCTATTAAATCTTTTCCCCTTCACCTTAAACCTATGTCCTCTGGTCCTCGATTCCCCTACTCTGGGCAAGAGATTCTGTGCATCTACCCGATCTATTCCTCTCATGATAGATCGGGTAGATGCACAGAGTCTCTTGCCCAGAGTAGGGGAATCGAAAATATAGGTTTAAGGTGTCTAATTATTGGTTGGTGTATAGTCACAGGGGCTAAGAGGATATATTCAAATCCTACCACAGCAACTTGAAGTTTAAAAATAAATAAACCAGCAAATCTGGTGTAAAGATCTGTGTTAGTAATGGACCATAAAACACAAGTTGGCCGTGAAAATCCATCTGGCTCATCAGCATCCTTCAGGGAAGGCTGTTGGGCGGTCACCTTTGGCGCGGCGGTAGAGTTGCTGCCTTACAGCGAATGCAGCGCCGGAGACCCGGGTTCCATCCCATCAGAGGGCCAATTAACCTGCGTACCTGCGCGCCTTGGGAATGTGGGAGGAAACCGGAACAACCGGAGAAGGCCCACGCGGTCATGGGTGAATGTGCAAGCTCCACAAAGACAGTGTCCGAAGTCACTGGCGCTGTGAGGCAGCAACTCTACCGCTGCGCCACCGTGCTCACCTTAAATATACAACGGGTCAGCCAGCATCTGTGGAGGGAAATGGATAGATAACTTTTCGGGTGGGGGACCCTTCTTCGGAGTCAAGGATGGGTGGTGGGGGGGTGCGTGAAAGAGGAGAAAGAGGTTAGGGGCATAGGTGGATTGAGATGAAGAGGGGATGATTGAACAATGAGTAAGATGGGGGAGAGAAGGGTGGAGCGAGGATGGGGGTGATGCGTGGAGTAATCAAAAGGGTGTGGATGGTGGAATCTGATAAGGGACCAGGATGGGGAGTAAAACGTGGAAACGGAGTGGTACGTAGAAGGGGTTGGAGGACCAGAATGGGGAGGAGTGGGAGATGGGTGGATGAACGGAGTTTGCAAAGAACTAGTGATGGTACGCGGGGGGGGGGGGGGGGGGGGGGGTGGAAAGAAAGGTGTGAGTGCATTCGGAGGAAGAGTGGGTGGGATATGTGTGTTGGAAGAAACTGCAGATGCTGGTTTAAACCGAAGGTAGGCACAAAATGCCGGAGTAACTTGCTGGCAAACCTAATAGACAATAGGCAATAGACAATAGGTGCAGGAGGAGGCCATTCGGCCCTTCGAGCCAGCCATTCAATGTGATCATGGCTGATCATCCACAATCAGTACCCCGTTCCTGCCCTCTCCCCATACCGTAACTAATACTTAGAGCTTAGAGCAGTACAGCACAGGGACAGGCCCTTCAGCCCATAATGTCCGTGCCGAACATGATGCCAAGTTCCAATCTAGCGACACATGATCCATATCCCCCCCATCCCTGCATTATGCATGTGGCTATTTGGAATCAGTGGAATTCTCTGCCACAGAGGGCAGTGGAGGCCAATTCACTGGATGAATTTAAAAGAGAGTTAGATAGAGCTCTAGAGGCTAGCGGAATCAAGGGGTATGGGGAGAAGGCAGGAACGGGGAACTGATTGTGGATGATCAGCCATGATCACATTGAATGGAGAGCTGGCTCGAAGGGCCGAATGGCCTCCTCCTGCAACTATTTTCTATGTTTCTATTAAAAACACTTTTAAATGCCTCTTAAATGTCACTATCCTATCATCCTGCAGTATAACCTCTGGCAGCTCATTGCAGGTATCCATCACTCTGTTTATAAATTAAACTCCTTTAAATTTTGTCCTTCTCACCTTAAAGCCATTGACTTTGGCCTTTCCACTCTGGGGGAAAAGGTTCTGACTGTCTACTCTTTCTATGCTTCTCATAATTGTATAGGTATCACAAAATGCTGGAGTATCTCAGCGGGTCAGGTAGCATCTCCGGAGAAATGGAATAGGTAAGTTTCGGGGTCGAGACCCTTCTTCAGATTCTGGGGAAAGGGAGATGAGAGATAAAGACGGTGATGTAGAGAGATGTAGAACAAATGACAATAGACAATAGACAATAGGTGCAGGAGGAGGCCATTCAGCCCTTCGAGCCAGCACCGCCATTCAATGTGATCATGGCCAATCATTCTCAATCAGTACCCCGTTCCTGCCTTCTCCCCATACCCACTGACTCCGCTATCCTTAAGAGCTCTATCCAGCTCTCTCTTGAATGCATTCAGAGAATTGGCCTCCACTGCCTTCTGAGTTTGAGAATCCCACAGATTCACAACTCTCTGACTGAAAAGGTTTTTCCTCATCTCTGTTCTAAATGGCCTACCCCTTATTCTTAAACTGTGGCCCCTGGTTCTGGACTCCCCCAACATTGGGAACACGTTTCCTGCCTCTAACGTGTCCAACCCCTTAATAATCTTATATGTTTCGATAAGATCCCCTCTCATCCTTCTAAATTCCAGTGTATACAAGCCTATTCCAGTGTATACAGTGTATTCATATAAATGGATGAAAGATATGCAAAAACGTAATGATGATAATGGAAGCAGCTTACACCCCAGAGGTATGAACATTGACTTCTCAAACTTCAAGTAACCTTTGCTTTCCCTCTTTCTCCATCGCTCCCCCATCCCAGATCTCCCACCAGTCGTACTGTCTCCCTGATTACATTTTCTCTCTGTTTGCTTTGTTGTCACCTTCCCCTAGCTAACAATGATCTATTCTCCATTTCCCCTAAACCCCGCATCCTATTTGATGTCCTGTTTTCACACCTTACCCTTCCTTATCTCGGTGCCTCCCTCCCTCTCTCCAGACTCTCAGACTGAAGAAGGGTCTCGACCCGAAACGTCACCCATCCCTTCTCTCCAGGGATGCTGCCTGTCCCGCTGAGTTGCTCCAGCATTTTGTGCCTGTCTTCGGTGTACACCGGCCTCTGCAGTTCCTTCCCACACAATAAAATCCCTATTCTCTTCGACAGCAAACAATCAATCAGATAGGCACAGAGTAAAGAACTGGTGTCTATTTTCTCAGTAGCGATTACTGTTTAAATAAACTCTGAACTGCAGAAGCTATTTAAACATCAGAAGTTTATTAATAACCAATGAGCCTATCTAACAGTCCATGAATTACGGCAAATGGAATCTATTTAATCAAGAAACAGTGGTCTATTAAATAGTTTCTATGAACACAACGAACAATCTTTTAAATTGGTGGATAATCTATTTAAACAACCTTTGTAAACCTAGTCTTCATAATTGTTTGACAGTCTGCTAAACTGTCTGGGTAACATAGAAACATAGAAAATAGGTGCAGGAGGAGGCCATTTGGCCCTTCGAGCCAGCACCGCCATTCATTGTGATCATGGCTGATCATCCACAATCAGTAACACCGTGCCTGTTTTCTCCCTATATCCCTTGATTCCGCTAGCCCCTAGAGCTCTATCTAACTCTCTTTTAAATTCATCCAGTGAATTGGCCTCCACTGCCCTCTGTGGCAGAGAATTCCACAAATTCACAACTCTCTGAGTGGAAAAGTTTTTCTCACCTCAGTTTTAAATGGCCTCCCCTTTATTCTTACACTGTGTGGCCCCTGGTTATGGACTCCCCCAACATTGGGAACATTTTCCTGCATTTAACTTGTCCAGTCCTTTTATAATTTTATACGTCTCTATGCGATCCCCTCTCATCCTTCTAAACTCCAGTGAATACTAGCCCAGTCTTTCCAATCTTTCCTCATATGACAGTCCCGCCATCCCGGGGATTAACCTGGTGAACCTACGCTGCATTGCTTCAATAGCAAAGATGTCCTTCCTCAAATTAGGAGACCAGGACTGGGCCAGTGACCTAAACCTGTTTTTTAATAGATTTGATGGTGTGGCCTCTGCCCACCCACTCCCCCTGCTCCCCGACAGTCTCTCCCCCTCGATCCCCCTGGTCCACTTTCTCTGCCCTTTTTTTGCCGATCCTGACCATCAAGGCCGAGCAGGTTTAGTTCAGAGATACAGCGCGGAAACAGGCCCTTTCGGCCCACCGGGTCCGCGCCGATCCCCGCACGCCAACACTATCCTACACACACACACACACTGGGACAAATTTTATATTTATACCAAGCCAATTAATTTGTACGTCTTTGGAGTGTGGGAGGAAACCGGAGCACCCGAAGAAAACCCCCACAGGTCACGGGGAGAACGTACAAACTCCATACGGACAGCACCTGTATTCGGGATGGAACCCGGGTCTCCGGCGCTGCATTCGCTGTAAGGCGGCAACTCTACCGCTGCGCCACCGTGACCGCCCTAAGGCAGGAGCTGAGCAGACTCCGCCTACGCAAGGCCACAGGTCTGGATGGTGTCAGGCCTAGGGCACTCAAGGCGTGTGCCAGCCAGTTGTGTGGAGTACCCCAGCATATCTTCAACCTGAGCCTGAGCCTGAGCCTGGAGAGGGTTCCTGTGATGTAGAAGACATCCTGCCTGGTTCCTGCACCAAAGAGGACGCATCCCAGCTCCTCCAATGACCACATATGCATCCCAGCTCCGCCAATGACCCCACCTGGAGCTCCTGCAGTTCACTCACCAAACAAAGATGGCAGTAGAGGACGCCATCATCCACCTGCTCCGTCGTTCAGATGCTCACCTGGATAAGCCGGGAAGCATTGTGAGAGTCATGTTTTTTTACTTTTAACACCATCTGCTAGCGAGCAAACTGAGGAAGATGCAGGTGGATGTTCCATTGGTGTCCTGGATCATCAACTACCTGACTGGACGACCACAACATGTCAGGCTGCAGAACTGTGTCTCGGACATGGTGGTGAGCAACACAGGGGTCCCATGGGGGAACGGTCCTCTCCCCCTTCCTGTTCACCATCTACGACACATGAAACTGCAGAAAGTGGGGGCCATTGCCCGGTCCATCGTGGGTACTGACCTCCCCACCATCAAAGTGATCTACAGGTGATCTTCGCTCAACACCTTCGCTCATTCCGCCTTAACCAACCTGATCTCCCGGTGGCTGAGCACTTCAACTCCCCCTCCCACTCCCAGGCTGACCTTTCTGTCATGGGCCTCCTCCAGTGCCATAGTGAGGCCCACCGCAAATTGGAGGAACAGCACCTCATATTTCACCTGGGCAGCTTGCAGCCCAGCGGTATGAACGTCCACTTCTCCAACTTTAGATAGTTCCTCTGTCCCTCTCTTCCCCTCCTCCTTCCCAGATCTCCCTCTATCTTCCTGTCTCCACCTATATCCTTCCTTTGTCCCGCCCCCCTGACATCAGTCTGAAGAAGGGTCTCGACCCGAAACGTCACCCATTCCTTCTCTCCCGAGATGCTGGGTTACTCCAGCATTTTGTGAATAAATAACCATATAACCATATAACCATATAACAACTACAGCACGGAAACAGGCCCGTTCGGCCCTACCAGTCCACGATTTGTACCAGCATCTGCAGTTATTTTCTTACACTACAGGTAGCGCTGCCTTAAGAAGTCACCTAATGTTGTCAAAGACCCACACCACCCTGGCCACACTCTTATCTCGCTGCTACCATCGGGAAGAAGGTACATGAGCCTCAGAACTGTGAACTCCAGGTTCAAGAACAGCCTCTTAGTTTAGTGTAGTTTAGAGATATGGCGCGGAAACAGGCCCTTCGGCCCATCGAGTGCACGCCGACCAGCACACTAGTTCTACGTTATCCCACATTCCCACCCATTCCCTACACACTAGGGGGGGGGGAGAACACGTTACAGGCAGGAAACATGTTCCCAATGTTGGGGGAGGCCAGAACCAGTGGAGTCAGGGGGTATGGGGAGAAGGCAGGAACGGGGTACTGATTGAGAATGATCAGCCATGATCACATTGAATGGCTGTGCTGGCTCGAAGGGCCGAATGGCCTCCTCCTGCACCTATTGTCTATTGTCTATTGACTAATTTACAGAGGGCCGATCGGCCAACATTGCCGCACGTCTTTGGGATGCGGGAGGGAACCGGAGCACCAGGAGGAAACCCACGCGGGTCACGGGGAGAACGTGCAAACCCCACGCGTACGGCACCCGGGGTCAGGATCGAACCCGGGACTCTGGCGCGGAGAAGCAACGGCTCCAGCCCGCTGCACCACCATGATTTCCAACTCATGAACCACCCTGCACATCATTAACCACAAGACCACCTCAGCACCAAACCATGGTGGATTTTGCCCCACAAAGGTTGCACCATGTATTTTGGTTGGCACTGTCATAGATGGGTTTATCTACAAATGTACAATAGATGGGGTTTATCTACAAATGTACAATAAATGATCACACCATGCCTAGCCAACCAGTGAAAGGCCTGGATAGAGTGGATGTGGAGAGGATGTTTCCACTAGTGGGAGAGTCTAGGACCAGAGGGCACAGCCTCAGAATTAAAGGACGTTCCTTTAGAAAAGGAGGAGGAATTTCTTTAGTCAGAGGGTGGTGAATCTGTGGAGTTCTTTGCCACAGAAGGCTATGGAGGCCAAGTCAGTGGATATTTTTAAGGCAGAGATATAGAGTTTTTTTTATTTGTACGGGTGTCAGGAGTTATAGAAACATAAAAAACATGGGAAAATAGGTGCAGGAGGAGGCCATTCAGCCCTTTGAGCCAGCACCGCCATTCAATATGATTATGGCTGATCATCCACAATCAGTACCCTGCTCCTGCTTTTTCACAAGATCCATTGATTCCATTAGCCCTAAGAGCTAAATCTAACTCTCTCTTGAAAACATCCAGTAAATCGGCCTCCACTGCCTTCTGTGGCAGAGAGTTCACAGATTCACAACTCTCTGGGTGAAAAGGTTTTTCCTCATCTCAATCCTAAATGGCCCATCCCTTATTCTTAAACTGTGTGACCCCTGGATCTGGACTCCCCCAACACCAGGAACATTCTTCCTGCAAGTTATGGGGAGAAGGCAGGAGAATGAGATTGAGAGGGAAAGATAGATCAGCCCTGATTGAATGGCGGAGTAGACTTGATGGGCCAAATGGCCAGATCCTGCTCCAGAACTCATGAACAACAATCAGCCTATCAGGCAACCACATTCCTGATGTCTTCTGTTGTCAGCCCTGATTTGTTCTGGTCTTTTCTTGCTTCCAGTTCTTTCCTCCTGCAATCAGCCTGAAAAGGGTCCCGACCCCAAACATCACTTAGTCTCTTTGTCGGGTACAAACGCCTCTTTGTCGGGTACGTCGAACAATCCCTGTTCCAGACGTACACTGGCCCCATCCCCGAACTCTACCTCCGCTACATCGACGACTGCATTGGTGCTACCTCTTGCACCCATGCAGAACTCACTGACTTTATACACTTCACCTCCAATTTCCATCCTGCCCTTAAATATACCTGGACTATCTCTGACATCTCCCTCCCGTTTCTGGACCTCACCATCTCCATCACAGGAGAAAAATTAGTGACGGACATTTATTACAAGCCCACCGACTCGCACAGCTATCTGGACTACACTTCTTCCCACCCGGTCCCCTGCAAAAAGTCTATCCCCTACTCCCAATTCCTCCGTCTACGCCGCATCTGTGCCCGGGATGAGGTGTTTCAGACTAGGGCTTCCGAGATGTCCTCGTTTTTCAGAAAACGGGGCTTCCCCTCCTCCATTATAGATGAGGCTCTCACTAGGGTCTCTTCTACATCCCGCAGCTCCGCTCTTGCTCCCCATCCCCCCACTCGCAACAAGGACAGGATCCCCCTCGTTCTCACCTTCCACCCCACCAGCCAGCGGATCCAACACATCATCCACCAACATTTCCGTCACCTACAACAGGACCCCACCACTGGCCATATCTTCCCATCCCCTCCCCTCTCTGCATTCCGCAGAGACCGTTCCCTCCGCAACTCCCTGGTCCACTCGTCCCTTCCTACCCAAACCACCCTAACCCCGGGCACTTTCCCTTGCAACCGCACGAGATGCAACACCTGTCCCTTTACCTCCCCCCTCAACTCCATCAAAGGACCCAAACATTCTTTCCAGGTGAGACAGAGGTTCACCTGCACCTCCTCCAACCTCATCTATTGCATCCGCTGCTCTAGATGTCAACTCATCTATATCGGCGAAACCAAGCGCAGGCTCGGCGATCGCTTCGCTGAACACCTGCGCTCGGTCCGCATTAACGCCACTGATCTCCCGGTGGCCCAGCACTTCAACTCCCCCTCCCATTCCCAGTCTGACCTCTCTGTCATGGGCCTCCTCCAGTGCCATAGTGAGGCCCGCCGGAAATTGGAGGAGCAGCACCTCATATTTCGCCTGGGCAGTTTGCGGCCCGGTGGTATGAACGTCGACTTCTCCAACTTCAGATAGCTCCTCTGTCCCTCCCTTCCCCTCCTCCTTCCCAGATCTCCCTCTATCTTCCTGTCTCCACCTATATCCTTCCTTTGTCCCACCCCCGACATCAGTCTGAAGAAGGGTCTCGACCCGAAACGTCACCCATTCCTTCTCTCCCGAGATGCTGCCTGACCTGCTGAGTTACTCCAGCATTTTGTGAATAAATCGATTTGTACCAGCATCTGCAGTTATTTTCTTACATCACTTATCCATGTTCTCCAGACATGCTGCCTGACCCGCTGAGTTAATCCAGCACTTTGTACCTACCCATGTTGTCCAGAGATGCTGCCTGTCCCGCTGAGTTACTCCAGCACTTTGTGTCTATCTTTGGTAGAAACCAGCATCTGCAGTCCATTTTTATAACAAACTACGTGTGTTTCATGTGCCTGTAAACGCACAGCAAGTAAGAGTTTCATTCTTCCAGTCTGAAGTCTGAAGAAGAGTCTCAACCCTTCTTCAGACGGTCACGGTGGCGCAGCGGTAGAGTTGCTGCCTTCCAGCGAATGCAGCGCCGGAGACCCGGGTTCCATCCCGACTAGGGGTGCTGTCTGTACGGAGTTCGTACGTTCTACCCGTGACCTGCGTGGGTTTTCTCCGTGATCTTCGGTTTCCTCCCACACTCCAAAGACGTGCAGGTTTGTAGGTTAATCGGCTTGGTAAATGATAAAAATTGTCCCTAGTGTGTGTAGGATAGTGTTAATGTGCGGGGATCGCTGGTCGGCGCGGATCCGGTGGGCCGAAAGGGCCTGTTTCCGCGCTGTATCTCTAAACTAAACTAAAAACCCGGAACGTCACCCATTCCTTCTCTCCAGAGATGCTGCCTGACCCGCTGAGTTACTCCAGCACTCTGTGAAACGTCACCCATCCATGTTCTCCGGAGATGCTGCCTGACCCGCTGAGTTACTCCAGCACTCTGTGAAACGTCACCCATCCATGTTCTCCAGAGATGCTGCCTGACCCGCTGAGTTACTCCAGCACTCTGTGAAACGTCACCCATCCATGTTCTCCGGAGATGCTGCCTGACCCGCTGAGTTACTCCAGCACTCTGTGAAACGTCACCCATCCATGTTCTCCACAGATGCTGCTTGACCCGCTGAGTTACTCCAGCACTCTGTGAAACGTCACCCATCCATGTTCTCCAGAGATGCTGCCTGACCCGCTGAGTTACTCCAGCACTCTGTGAAACGTCACCCATCCATGTTCTCCAGAGATGCTGCCTGACCCGCTGAGTTACTCCAGCACTCTGTGAAACGTCACCCATCCATGTTCTCCGGAGATGCTGCCTGACCCGCTGAGTTACTCCAGTATCTCGTGTCCGCCTTCGATTTCAACCAGCATCTGCAGTTCCTCCCTACGCCCAGTCATTCTTCCAGCCAAGAGTCCTTAGGGACTCTGGACTTTGCCATCTCGTTAAACATGTACGGAGGGTGTGACACCACTGACAGATCCAGGAGGTATCGTTCCAACCACGTCTGGTGTGAATCTCAGCGCAGGTGGTGAAAACATTATCACCAAGTGCGGAAATAAATTCCTATTTTTAAAATCGTTGTGTCTGCCGCAACACGAGTCGTCCTTCGTTGCTGGTCTTCCTCTCGATGCCTGGCTGTCCCGTGATGTGGACAGTCAGCACTCGACAGGGCTGGAGTACAAAAAACATGGATGTAACGCTGAGGCTCTACGGGGTGCTGGCCAGGCCACGTTTGCAGTACGGTGAGCAATCTTGGTCCCCCATACCTGAGGAAGGATGAGCTTGGCCCTGGAGAGGGTCCAGAGGAGGTTTACAAGAATGATCCCAGGAACGAGTGGGTTAACACACACCCATCAGCCAAAACATTACGACCACTGATGGGCGAAGTGAATAACATTGATTATCTTGTTACAATGGGCACCTGTCAAGAGGTGGGATATATCAGGCAGCAAGTGCATTCAAGAGAGAGCTAGATAGAGCTCTGAAGGATAGCGGAGGCAGGGGGTATGGGGAGAAGGCAGGAACGGGGTACTGATTGAGAATGATCAGCCATGATCACATTGAATGGCGGTGCTGGCTCGAAGGGCCGAATGGCCTCCTCCTGCACCTATTGTCTATTGTAAGTGGACAGCCAGGTCTTGAAGTTGATGTGTTGGATGCAGGGGAAATGGGCAGGAGTAAAGACCAGAGCGACTTTGACAAGGGCCAAATTGTTATGGCCAGACGACTGGGTCAGAGCATCTGTGAAACGGCAAGGCTTGTGGGGTGCTCCCGGTCAGCAGTGGTGAGTACCTACCGACAGTGGTCCGAGGAGGGACAAACCACAAACCGGCGACAGACAGGGTGTTTGGCGCCCAAGGCTCATCGATGCGCGAGGGCAACGAAGGCTATCCCGTCTGGTCCGAACCGACAGAAGGTCGACTGTGGCACAAGTCACAGAGAATGTTAATGGTGGTGACGGGAGGAATGTGTCACAATACACAGTGCATCGCACCCTGCTGCGTACGGGGCTGCACACGGAGGACCAACAGCATATTAGGCAGGTGGGCATGTTTTGGCTGATCGATGTGTGATGAGCGTTTGTCAGCACTGGGCCTGTACTCGCTGGGGTTTAGAAGGATGAGGGGGGACCTCATTGAAACGTACAGAATAGTGAGCGGCCTGGATAGAGTGGATGTGGAGAGGATGTTTCCACTAGTGGGAGAGTCTAGGACCAGAGGGCACAGCCTCAGAATTAAAGGACGCTCCTTTAGGAAGGAGATGAGGAGAAATTTCTTTAGTCAGAGGGTGGTGAATCTGTGGAATTCTTTGTCAGAGGAGGCTGTGATATTTCCAAGGCAGCGATAGATAAATTTTTGATTAGTATGAGCGTCAGAAGTTATGGGGAGAAGGCAGGAGACTCTGTGCGTCTATCCAATATATTCCTCTCATGATTTTGTACACCTCTATAAGATCACCCCTCATCCTCCTGCGCTCCAAGGAATAGAGACCCAGCCTGCTCAACCTCTCCCTGTAGCTCACACCCTCTAGTCCTGGCAACATCCTGGTAAATCTTCTCTGTACCCTTTCCAGCTTGACAACATCTTTCCTATCACATGGTGCCCAGAACTGAACACAATACTCTAGATGCGGCCTCACCAACGTCTCGTGACAATACACACTCAGCTTAGCTGGACTTGGGAAGTGTTCATCAGCCACATCTGTGCCCTCTGGGAACATTATCACCTTCACTTTGCCCTGCAAGTTGTACACGATCCTGAATTGGAAGTCTCGCGCCAGTCAACAATCATCTCAGGGTCTCAATCCTGGAACTCCCAACTCAAGATCCCTATTCCCTTATTCCCTGTTCCATATTCAACAGCATCTCATATTGAGCTTGGGCAGCTTACTAGTCATCGGTATGAAATTGATTTCACTAACTTTAAGTAACCTCCCTCTCCATCCCTCCCCCACCCAAGTCGTACCAGCTTCAAAGTCGTCTTGTTGAGTCTCATTGTCTGTAACTTGTTTTCACCTAGCCCACAGCTAACAATGGCCTGTTTCCTTTATCATCGTAACTTTTATGCATATCTTTCATTCGTTTGTTCTCGATCTCTCTACGTCACCGTCTATATCTCTCGTTTCCTTTTCTCCCGACTCTCAGTCTGAAGAAGGGTCTCGACCCAAAACGTCACCTTTTTCGTTTCTCCAGAGATGCTGCCTGACCCACTGAGTTACTTCAGCTTTTAGTTGAGTTGAGTTGCGTTGAGTTGAGTTGAGATGAGTTGAGTTGAGTTGAGTTGAGTTGAGTTGAGTTGAGTTGAGTTGAGTTGAGTTGAGTTGAGTTGAGTTGAGTTGAGTTGAGATGAGTTGAGTTGAGTTGAGTTTAGAGATAGAGTGTGGAAACACTATATCTTCAACTCACCAAGCCCGTGCCGACCAGCGATCCCCGCACACTAACACTATCCTAAACACACTAGGAACAAGTTACAAGTTTTAACAAGCCAATTGGCCTTCAAACCTGCACGTCTTTGGAGTGTTGGAGGAAACCGGAGATCCCGGAGAAAACTCACGCAGGTCACGGGGAGAACGTAAAATCTCCGTACAGACAGCGCCCGTAGTCGGGATGGAACCCGGGTCCCTGGCGCTGTGAGGCAGCAACTCTACCGCTGCGCCACCGTGCCACCCCAACCTTTGTCTGGGTAACAAAATTTATGGAAATATCAGCCATTAATTCAAAACAAGAACAATTCTTCAGCATATCTGTTCTAATGTACATTGAAAGCAGGAAGCAGTTGGTAATTATAAGACAGCTTTGCAAACAGTTAGGCTGTCTACCAAGGCAATTGAACATGTTAATTGGCCCACATCAAACTAGAAATCTTCATCGTTGTCAAGAGTCAAGGGTGTTTAATTGCCAGATGTACTGAAACGGAACTATGGAATTTTTACTCACAACAGCACAACAGGCCTGTTAATGCAATACTTAGAAACATAGAAACATAGAAAATAGGTACAAGAGGAGGCCATTCGGCCCTTTTAGCCAGCACCGCCATTCATTGTGATCATGGCTGATCATCCACAATCAGTAACCTGTGCCTGCCTTCTCCCCATATCCCTTGATTCCGCTAGCCCCTAGAGCTCTATCTAACTCTCTTTTAAATTCATCCAGTGAATTGGCCTCCACTGCCCTCTGCGGCAGAGAATTTCCACAAATTCATAACTCTCTGGGTGAAAAAGGTTCCTTCTCACCTCAATTTTAAATGGCCTCCCCATTTATTCTTAGACTGTGTGGCTCCTGGATCTGGACTCCCCCAACGTTGGGAACATTTTTCCAGCGTCTAGCTGATCCAATGGTTAATATAATAAAAGCAAAGAGAAAAGTTCAATAAACATTTTTTTTAAAACAATTACAAAGCCCAAAGTCCCTCGTGCAACCAAAACAGTTTGTAGTTCGAAGATTAGTTGGTGTTTGTCGTGTTCAACAGCCTGATGGGTGTAGGGAAGATGCTGTTCCTGAACCTGGACGTTACAGTTTTCGGACTCCTGTACCTTCTTCCCGAGGGCAGGGGTGAAATGAGAGCATGTCCAGGGTGGTGTGGGTCTCTGATGGTGCTGGCTGCCACTGTCGGTAGGTACTCACCACTGCTGACCGGGAGCACCCCCCAAGCCTTGCCGTTTCACAGATGCTCTGACCCAGTCGTCTGGCCGTAACAATTTGGCCCTTGTCAAAGTCGCTCAGGTCTTTACTCCTGCCCATTTCTCCTGCATCCAACACATCAACTTCAAGAACTGGCTGTCCACTTACAATAGACAATAGACAATAGGTGCAGGAGTAGACCATTCGGCCCTTCGAGCCAGCACCACCGTTCAATGTGATCATGGGTGAACATTCTCAATCAGTACCCCGTTCCTGCCTTCTCTCCATACCCCCTGACTCCGCTATCCTTAAGAGACAATAGACGATAGACAATAGGTGCAGGAGTAGGCCATTCGGCCCTTCGAGTGACTCCTGTAGATCCCTTCGATGGTGGGGAGGTCAGAGCCGGTGATGGACCGGGCAGTGTCCACCAGTTTGTCTAAGCCCCTTCATTCCAGAACCAGCCCCTCGAGTCACTTGACAATGGTGGATGTCAAGGACACTGAGAGTCGTTAAAGCATGAGATCTTGCTTTTCTCTGATGATGGCGGTCTTCTCGAGTAGGGAGCGATCAAGATGTCCATGAACGCTCCCACTAGTTGGTCTACCCAGTTCCCAAGGATGCCACCAGGGACTCCGACTTGCTTTCAATGGGTTCACCCCCAGGAAGACCAATCTAACTTCTGCAACAGTGACCCTGGGAACAGGTCATAAGATCATTAGTGATAGGAGCAGAATCAGACCATTCGGCCCATCGAGTCTACTCCGCCATCCAATCATAGCTGATCTATCTCACCCTCCTAACCTCATTCTCCTGCCTTCTCCCCATCACCCCTGACACCCGCACTAATCAAGAATCTATCTATCTCTGCCTTAAACATATCCACTGACTTGGCCTCCACAGCCTTCTGTGGCAAAGAATTCTGCAGATTCACCACTAAAGAAATTCCTCCTCATCTCCTTCCGAAAAGAACGTCCTTTAATTCTGAGGCTGTGTCCTTTAGTCCTGGGCTCTCCAACTAGTGGAAACACCCTCTCCACATCCACCCTATCCAGGCCTAACAGCATGCTATCCAATTGCATCAGATAATACTATACATACAATCAAACCAAACTCAAGTATAATTTTAGATTTAGATTTAGAGATACAGCGCAGAAACAGGCCCTTCGGCCCACCGGGTCCGCACCGCCCAGTGATCTCCGCACATTAACACGATCCTACACCCACTAGGGACAATTTTTACATTTGCCCAGCCTATTAACCTACAAACTTGCACGTCTTTGGAGTGTGGGAGGAAACCGAAGATCTCAGAGAAAACCCACGCAGGTCATGGGGAGAACGTACAAACTCCGTACAGACGGCGCCCGTAGTCAGGATCAAACCTGAGTCTCCAGCGCTGCATTCGCTGTGAGGCGGCAAATCTACCGCTGTGCCACCGTGCTGCCCTATTCGCCCTATAGTCTTTCCGCTGACTGGTTAGCACGCAACAAAAGCTTTTCACTGTACCTCGGTACACGTGACAATAAACTAAATTGCAACTAAACTTGCCTTCATAATGAGAGGATTTCAGTATAGGAGTAAAGAGGTTATTCAGCAGTTGTGCAGGGCCCTGGTGAGACCACATCTGGAGTATTGTGTACAGTTTTGGTCTCCTAATTTGAGGAAGGACGTCCCTGCAATTGAGGCAGTGCAGCGTAGGTTCACGAGATTAATCCCCGGGATGGCGGGACTGTCATATGAGGAAAGATTGGAAAGACTGGGCTTGTATTCACTGGAGTTTAGAAGGATGAGAGGGGATCTTATAGAGGCATATAAAATTATAAAAGGACTAGACAAGCTAGATGCAGGAAAAATGTTCCCAATGTTGGGCGAGTCCAGAACCAGGGGTCACAATCGAAGAATAAAGGGGAGGCCATTTAAAACTGAGGTGAGGAGGAACCTTTTCACCCAGAGAGTTGTGAATTTGTGGAATTCTCTGCCACAGAGGGCAGTGGAGGCCAAATCACTGGATGAATTTAAGAGAGAGTTGGATAGAGCTCTAGGGGCTAGTGGAATCAAGGGATATGGGGAGAAGGCAGCCACGGGTTACTGATTGTGGATGATCAGCCATGATCACAATGAAAGGCGGTGCTGGCTCGAAGGGCCGAATGGCCCCCTGCACCTATTTTCTATGTTTCTATGTTTCTAACTGAATAGCCGAATTGTCCCAGATTCAGGGACAGTTTCTTCCCAGCTGTTATCAGGCAACTGAACCATCCTACCACAACCAGAGAGCAGTGCTGAACTACTATCTACCTCATTGGTGACCCTCGGACTATCCTTGATCGGACTTTGCTGGCTTTACCTTGCACTAAACGTTATTCCCTTTATTATGTATCTGTACACTGTAAATGGCTTGATTGTGATCATGTATTGTCTTACCGCTGACTGGAGAGCACGCAGCAAAAGCTTTTCACTGTACCTCGGTACACGTGACAATAAACTAAAGTGACAATAAACTAAAATATCGAACGGTCTTCAGATGGGAAAAACTCAGTTGTGTTTAGTTTATTGTCCCTTGTGCCGAGGTACAGTGAAAAGCTTTTGTTGCAAGCTAACCAGTCAGCGGAAAGACAATATATGATTGTCTTTCTGCTGACTGGAAAGCACACATCAAAATCTCTCCTCATTCAAAATTATTTTGCCTACATCAAAACCACCTGTCACAGATATAGCTATTTCTAAACCTTTTGTAAATAACCTATTTTTCTTAACAGCCACAGATGTTTATTTCAGTGCTATTCATCCCAAATAAAACTTAACTTCTCCTGACACCTACTCTGAAAACCATTGATGCATAAGTTTATTAAATACATCTATCTAGACTAAGCTGAAGAGATGATTTGCTTACAATTATTGCATCGGACAGCAGCTTTGCAACTAAATCACTCATCTTTAATGTTTCCCCAGTTACTTAGCTCCTCGGGAAAGCATTTCTCATAGATAATACTCAGATGCTTAGAAGAAAACAAAGAAAACAAGCTATATTTTCGCCCTTGACGCCTCAAAGTTAATTTTCTCACCCTGAAAAACATCCTGCTTCAAAATAAAAGGTTGCCTTCCTGCAGTCGTGGAGTCGTGCAGCACAGAGTTAGGCCCTTCGGCCCACCTCGTACGTGCTAACCATGTGTTTCCACCCACACTGATGCCTGTCAGGGTTAGGTATATCATTGTCACAGCTGGTAGAGTTGCTGCCTCACATCACCAGAGACCCCCGGCTCGATCCTGACTATGGATGCTGTCTGTGCGGAGTTTGCACGCTCTCACTATGATCGTGTGGGTTTCCTCCGGGTGCTCCGGTTTCCTCCCACATCCCAAAGATGTGCGGGTTAATTGTCCCTCTGTAAATTGCTCCTCGCGTGTCAGGAGTGGAGGCGATAGTGGGAGAACCTAGAACTGGTGTGAATGGGTGATCGAGGGTCAGCATGGACTTGGTGGACCGAAGGGCCTGCTTCCATGCTCTATTTTTCAGTCAAAGCAGTTGCTTAGTCATCATTAGCTTTTCACTTAGTGTGGCTGTATGGTAACTCAAATTTCACTGTACCTTAATTGGGAAGTGTGACAATAAATTGATCTTTTGATCTTCTCCTTTGTAAACCAGCATCTGCTGTTGCTTGTTTCTTACAAACTGAGTTTTAAGTTGTGTAGGAAAATAACTGCAGATGCAGGTACAAATCGAAGGTATGACAATGCTGGAGTTAATCAGCGGGTCAGGCAGCATCTCTGGAGAGAAGGAATGGGTGACGTTTCGGGTCGAGACGTTTCGGGTCTTAAGGATAGCGGATTCAGGGGGTATGGGGAGAAGGCAGGAACGAGGTACTGATTGAGAATGATCAGCCATGATCACATTGAATGGCGGTGCTGGCATGAAGGGCCGAATGGCCTCCTCCTGCACCTATTGTCTATTGTGAGACCCTTCTTCAGACTGATGGGAAGAAGGGTCTCGACCCAAAACGTCACCCATTCCTTCTCTCCAGAGATGCTGCCTGACCCGCTGAGTTACTCCAGCATTTTTGTGTCTATCTTCAACTGGTTTTAAGTTGCTCATTATAGGACCAGCTTCTCGTGCCAGGAATTAACCAAGTGAATCTCTTGCTGGGCAGCCTCCCATGCTAATGTACCTGGTATTTAAACCTCACACGCTTGGTTTCACACAGTCTGCCCTACCAGGCTGTAGTTGTATTTTGACTTCATGCCTCGTCAGCGCCTGATTGATGCGCTGGGGGCCAGAGGGACGCTGATCTTGGCCCGTATCCCGCAGAGACCCTCCGAGACGGGTCACGAGGGCTGACACCAGACGAGTGGCTTCCCGCTGAGCTCTGAGATCGGGAATGGCAGGTTTCAACACGCGACAGCAGCAACAACATTAAATTGCAAATGTATTCCAACAGCCAGGAGACGCTCCGATGACTTCTGAATTTATTTTTATTTTTTGTTGAACACCTATTCAGACGGAGTAGGAAGTCTTCACCTTGCACCGTCTCACCCCGGCCACTCCCTCTTCTCCCCTCTCCCATCGGGCAAGAGGTACAGAAGTGTGAAAACGCACACCTCCAGATTCAGTCTGAAGAAGGGTCTCGACCCAAAACGTCACCCATTCCTTCTCTCCCGAGATGCTGCCTGACCTGCTGAGTTACTCCAGCATTTTGTGAATAAATATCTTCGATTTGTACCAGCATCTGCAGTTATTATCTTATACCTCCAGATTCGGGAGCAGTTTCTTCCCAGCTGTTATCAGGCAACCGGAGGTTAGAAGGATGAGAGGGGATGTTATGGTGAATTATAAAAGGACTGGACAAGCTAGATGCAGGAAAAATGTTACCAATGTTGGGGGAGTCCAGAACCAGGGGCCACACAGTCTTAGAATAAAGGGGAGGCCATTTAAAACTGAGGTGAGAAAAAACTTTTTCACCCAGAGAGTTGTGAATTTGTGGAATTCTCTGCCACAGAGGGCAGTGGAGGCCAATTCACTGGATGGATTTAAAAGAGAGTGAGATAGAGCTCTAGGGGCTAGTGGAATCAAGGGATATGGGGAGAAGGCAGGCACGGGTTACTGATTGTGGATGATCAGCCATGATCACAATGAATGGCGCTGCTGGCTCGAAGGGCTGAATGGCCTCCTCCTGCACCATCCACCAACTAGAGAGCAGTCCTGAGCTACCATCTACCTCATTGGAGACCTTTGGTCTATCTTAGATCAGATTTTACTGAACTTTATCTTACACTAAACGTTACTCACGTTATTCCCTTTATCATGTATCTGTACACTGTACAGTCTCGATTGTAACCATTGTCTCTCCGCTGACTGGTTAGCACGTAACCAAAGCTTTTCACTGTACCTCGGTACACGTGACAATAAACTGAACCGTAAACTGTAACATCATTCACAGGCGCATAGAGAATTGGCCTGCAATTGTCAAATCTATGCCTCGTGGTCTTCGAACTAATCTGAGGCACGGGGTTTTTGGCGAAGCCACTGCCTCAGCGAGCCAGGTTCGATCCTGACCTCGGGCGTTGTCCGACTGCATGGAGTTTTTACGTTCACCCCGTGACCACACGGGTCTCCTCCGGTTACCTCCCACACCTGAAAGAGGTGCGGGTTTTGTAGGTTAATCAGCAGCTCTGTAAATTGCCCCCTGGCGCCTAGGGGCGTGGGATGAGTAAGTGCGATAACGTAGAACTAGTGTGAGCAGGCGATCGACGGTCGACATGGACCTGGTAGCTCACAGGGCCTGTTTCCATGCTGTGTATCTGAACTAAACTGAGAAAGCTGTTCATTAACCTGGAGGTTATGATTCTAAGGCTCTTACAACCTTTCCTTAAATGGGGAATTAGGGGAGGGCACTGGTAAAGGGGGGAATTAGGGGAGGGCACTGGTAAATGGGGAATTAGGGGAGGGCACCGGTAAATGGAGGAATTAGGGGAGGGCACGCAAATGGGGGAATTAGGAGAGGGCACCAGTAAATGGGGCATTAGGGGAGGGCACCAGTAAATGGGGGAATTAGGGGAGGGCACTGGTAAATGACCCACCTGGGGCAGTGATGACAGGGCAGAGGGATGGGTTGCATCTAACTAGGAGGGAGAACCAATATCCCGAGAAGAAGAACAGGTATCAAGGGTTATGGGGAGAAGGCAGGAGAATGGAGAATGGAGGGAGAGATAGATCGTCCACGATTGAATGGCGGAGTGGACTTGATGGGCCGAATGGCCTAATTCTGCTCCTATCACTTATCAACCAACGAGGTGGGAGCAAATACTGTCTGCAGCCACGCTAAACCAGAGGGCAGACAGCTCTGTGAAGCTTCCTCTCCAAGAGGTGGTCTCCTGTCACTGGGCACACTTCAGCAGATGGCACGCGGTGACACCACTCACAACACCGGGCACAGAGCCATGCTTGTCGTCAGTCCCGCGGGCACGCATTCTGAAAGCAAACCCTTTGGCCCGCGGTGTCTACAATGATTACGGAGAAGTCACACAGCCCACAAACAGGTCCTTCAGTCCAACTGTTTGCCGGAAGGAACTGCAGATGCCGTAGATAGGGGCAAAATGTCGGAGTAACTCAGCGGGACAGGCAGCATCACTGGAGAGAAGGAATGGGTGACGTTTTGGGTCTGAAGAAGGGTCTCGACCCGAAACCCATTCCTTCTCTCCAGAGATGCTGCCTGACCCGCTGAGTTACTCCAGCATTTTGTGTTCATCTTTAGCCCAACTTGTCCATGCCGACCAAGATACCCCATCTAAGCTAGTTCCGTTTGCTTAAGTTTGGCTTATATCTCTCTTTAGAGAGATGAACTTATGAACTTATATATCCCTCATACTCCTGCGCTCCAAGGAATAAAGTCCAGGAACTATTGTAGCATTTAAAAGACATCTGGACAGGTACATGGATAGGAAAGGTTTACAGGGATATGGGCCAAGCTTAAGCAAATGGAATTAGCTTAGATGGGGTATCTTGGTCAGCATGGACACGTTGAGCTGAAGATGGACACAAAATGCTGGAGTACCTGTCCATGTACCTGTGCAAACTTTGTTTACATGTTGGGATCGTCCCAGCCTCAACCACTTCCTCTGACAGCTCGTTCCATACACCCACCACCCGCTGTGTGAAAAAATTTACCCTTCAGATTCAAGAGTGTTTGATTGTCACGTGTCCCAGATAGAACAATGACATTCTTACTTGCAACAGCACAACACAACATGTACACATGGTAGTATAAGAAAATAACTGCAGGTGCTGGTACAAAGCGAAGGTTTTTATTCACAAAATGCTGGAGAAACTCAGGAGGTCAGGCAGCATCTCAGGGGAGAAGGAATGGGCGACGTTTCGGGTCGAGACCCTGAAGAAGGGTCTCGACCCGAAACGTCACCCATTCCTTCTCTCCTGAGATGCTGCCTGACCTGTTGAGTTACTCCAGCATTTTGTGAATAATGCACACAAGGTACACTGTAAACAACAATAATAATAATAGTCTATGTAGTTCAGAGCTTATTTGAGGTTGAGGTGTTTAACAGACTGATGGGTGTAGGGAAGAAGTTGTTCCTGAACATGGACGTTTCAGTTTTCAGGCTCCTGTACCTTCTTCCCGATGGCAGGGGTGAGAGGAGAGTGTGGCCAGGGTGGTGTGGGTCTCTGATGATGCTGGCTGCCTTTTTTAGGCTGTGACTCTGGTAAATCCATTCGATGGTGGGGAGGTCAGTGCTCACCACCTTTTGCCGTCTTCTCCGCTCCTGGACGTTCAAGTTGCTGAACCAGGCCGTGATGCAACCAGTCAATGTGTTCTCCACCTCACACCTGGAGAAGTTCTAGAGAATCCTCTCTGACGTACCGAATCTCCTTAATCTTCTCAGAAGATTGGTATGCATTATTTATAATGGCATCAGTGGGTCCAGGAAAGATCTTCGGAAATATGCACGCCCAGGAATTTGGTGTTCCCATTAAATCTTTCCCCTCTCACCATAAACCTACGTCCCCTGGTTCTTGATTCCGCTACTCGGGGTGAAAGCACAGAGTCCTTTACCCAATCTATTGCCCTCATGAACTTATACACCCCTCATACTCCTGCGCTCCAAGAAATAAAGTCCAGGAACTATTGTAGCATTTAAAAGACATCTGGACAGATACATGGATAGGAAAGGTTTACAGGGATATGGGGCAAACCCAGACAGGTGCGACTAGTGTAAATGGGTTATCCTGGTCGACGTGGGCAAGGTGGGCTGAAGGGCCTGTTTACATGCTCTACCTCTAAACTCTAAATATAATGCCCGTATAGTGAGGTACAGATACAATGGAGATGCTGTTTGAAGCTGCCTCACCAGCACTTTGCCACAAGTGTAGCCAGGTTTGCAGGTTAATTGGCTTGTTAAATGTAGAAATTGTCCCTAGTGTGTGTAGGATAGTGTTGGTGTGCGGGGATCGCTGGGCGGCGCGGACCCGGTGGGCTGAAAGGGCCTGTTTCCGCGCTGTATCTCTAAACTAAACTAAAACTAAACTTTTAACTAAACTAAACTGCAGTGGGTCAACGCCGCTGGGTGGACTGGATTTAATACGTCCCATAACTAGCCTCTCAAAACATTTCATGATGGTGGATGTCAAGGCCACTGGACGGTAGTGGTTTAGGCATGAGGTCTTGCTGTTCTTCGGCGCTGGGATGACGGTGCTGTTCCTGAAGCAGGTGGGTACCTCGGAACAGAGTAGGGAGAGATTAGAGATGTCCGCGAACACTCCCACTAGCTGGTCAATAGAAAATAGGTGCAGGAGGAGGCCATTCAGCCCTTCGAGCCAGCACCACCATTCACCGTGATCATGGCTGATCATTCTCAATCAGTACCCCGTTCCTGCCTTCTCCCCATACCCCCTGACTCCGCTATCCTTAAGAGCTCTATCTAGCTCTCTCTTGAATGCATTCAGAGAATTGGCCTCCACTGCCTTCTGAGGCAGAGAATTCCACAGATTCACAACTCTCTGACTGAAAAAGTTTTTCCTCATCTCCGTTCTAAATGGCCTACCCCTTATTCTTAAACTGTGTGGCCCCTGGTTCTGGACTCCCCCAACATTGGGAACATGTTTCCTGCCTCTAACGTGTCCAACCCCTTAATAATCTTATACGTTTCGATAAGATCTCCTCTCATCCTTCCAAATTCCAGTGTATACAAGCCTAGTCGCTCCAGTCTTTCAACATATGACAGTCCCGCCATTCCGGGAAACCTGAACCTAAACCGTTCGAAGAGGATTATGGAAATCCAATCTTTTTTCCCAATAATTTTTTGATCTCGTGGCCAACTGGTTCATTGTTAATGGAGTTAAGTCTGTGGCAGAGAATAAATCTCATCCCTTTTACAGGGTGACATTTATCCCCACTTAACACTATTTAAGCAGATTATCTGCTTACTGAGAGCACTAAAGATTCTGAGCACTGTAGGATGTTCAGGGGGGGCATTTATTCACAAACTGCTGGAGTAACTCAGCGGGACAGGCAGCATCTTAGGAGAGAAGGAATGGGTGACGTTTCGGGTCGAGACCCTTTTTCAGACTGATATGACCTTTCGGATCGAGACCCTGTTTCAGGGGGGGAGAGGACATTACGGAATAGTGAAAGGCCTGGATAGAGTGGATGTGTAGAGGATGTTTCCACTAGTGGGAGAGTCCAGGACCAGAGGTCACAGCCTCAGAATTAAAGGGCGTTCCTGTAGGAAGGAGATGAAGACGAATTTGTTTAGCCAGAGGGTGGTGAATCTGTGGAATTCCTTGCCACAGACGGCTGTGGAGGCCAAGTCAGTGGATATATTTAAGGCTGAGAAAGATAGATTCTTGATCAGTGCGGGTGTCAGGGGTTATGGGGAGAAGGCAGGAGAATGGGGTTTGGAGGGAGAGATAGATCAGCCATGATTGAATGGCGGAGTAGACTAGATGGGCCGAATGGTCTAATTCTACTATTCCTTATGAGCCCTTCTAGCTTTCTCCCACCCTCCCACCTCCCCCAACAATCAGATTGAAGAAGGGTCCTGATCCGAAACGTCACCCATCCATGTTCTGCAGAGATGCTGCCTGACCCGCTGAGTTACTCCAGCACTCTGTGAAACGTCACCCATCCATGTTCTCCACAGATGCTGCCTGACCCGCTGAGTTACTCCAGCACTCTGTGAAACGTCACCCATCCACGTTCTCCAGAGATGCTGCCTGACCCGCTGAGTTACTCCAGCGCTCTGTGTCTTCTTTTTTAAACCAGCATCTGCAGTTCCAATGTTTCTATTTATCCACTGACCCGCTGAGTTACTCCAGCACATTTTATCCTTCTGGGTTTTTTTTTGTAAACCACCGTCTACAGTTCCTTGTGTAGGAAGGAACTGCAGATGCTGGTTTAAACCGTAGATAGACCCAAAATGCTGGAGTAACTCAGCTGGACAGGCAGCATCTCTGGTGAGAAGGAATGGGTGACGTTTCGGGTCGAGACCCTTCTCCAGACAGCTCCTCGTGCCTTTATTCACTCTAGATTTTGATCCCACTGAGTGTCTTGATCAATAACCTTTCTGAGTATCAGAAGTCACACATAGACAAGGGAAAGTCAGCAGATTTCCTTCTCTGAAGATTATTCATGGGCCAGATGGGTTGTCAGTAATGTTACTGTCACCAGCTATTTAATGCAAGGTTATTTAATGCGGTACCATCCCTGGATCATTAGCTCAGAGCTCTGAAGTACTAATCCTAACCACTGCACCTCTGTGCCAGACTATTATATCTCCACTACTCCATCTGTCTGAGCCATTAACAGGCACAATGTGCTGGAGCAACAGGTCACGGTGGTGCAGCGGTAGAGTTGCTGCCTTACAGCGAATGCAACTCCGGAGACCCGGGTTCCATCCCGACTACGGGTGCTGTCTGTGCGGAGTTTGTACGTTCTCCACGGGACCTGCTGCCTGTCCCGCTGAGTTACTCCAGCACTTTGTACCTACCCATGTTCTCCAGAGTTGCTGACTGCCCCCACTGAGTTACTCCAGCACTTTGTACCTACCCATGTTCTCTAGAGATGCTGCCTGTCCCACTGAGTTACTCCAGCACTTTGTGTCTATCTTTGGTAGAAACCAGCATCTGCAGTCCATTTTTATGACAAACTACTTGTGTTTCGTGTGTCTGTAAACCCACAGCAAGTAAGAGTTTCATTCTTCCAGTCTGAAGTCTGAAGAAGGGTCACGGTGGCGCAGCGGTAGAGTTGCCGCCTTACAGCGAATGCAGCGCCGGAGACCCGGGTTCCATCCTGACCACGTGTGCCGTCTGTACGGAGTTCGCACGTTCTCCCCGTGACCTGCGTGGGTTTTCTCCGAGATCTTCGGTTTCCTCCCACACTCCAAAGACGTACAGGTTTGTAGGTTAATTGGCTTGGTTGTGTAAGTGTAAACTGTTCCTAGTGTGTGTCGGATTGTGTTAATGTGCGGGGATCGCTGGGCGGTGCGGGCTCGGTGGGCTGAAGGGCCAGTTTCCGCGCTGTATCTCTAAACTAAACTAAACTAAAAATATCTGCCTCCATCAACACCCCCAGCATTCACCACCCTCTGTGTCAGAAAAACTTGCCCCACACATCTCCTTAAAACTTTCCCTCTCTCACCTGAGAGCGTTGACCTCTAGTCTTTGACATTTTCACCCTGGGAAGGAAGGTTCTGACTGTCTACCCTATCCATGTCTCTCATCATTTTCTTCATCTCCAAGAAGCCCTTCTTGCTTAACTCCATACTCCGCCACCGCCAGTCTAAATTCCATTTGGAATATGTTGGAGGACCAAGAACCAAGCGTGGGAGAGACACTGCAAGTATGGTCACGTGCTTGCCAGCTCCTCGCGATGGTCCCCACTCAATTATTTCGTGCCCCAGCAGTAATTTATACATGAGTGGTCACAGGTCCAGCTAATCGCACAATCAGCACATTTCTG
The DNA here is from genome assembly GCF_053455715.1 of Rhinoraja longicauda. Lineage (NCBI taxonomy): Eukaryota > Metazoa > Chordata > Chondrichthyes > Rajiformes > Arhynchobatidae > Rhinoraja > Rhinoraja longicauda. The sequence continues at coordinate 1,939,643 of NC_135957.1, forward strand.
CAGCGGTTCTTATTGTCAAGAACACACTTGTTGTCCTCTGCAGTTCCACTTGGTATCGGCTCTCTCTCCTTTAGACACAACACCCTCTGCAGTTCTGCAAAGCAACCTGTTATACTTTAGCTGGCAATTCTAAATAAGTAACGCGGGCTCACCACAAGCAACCTGCACACATGAACTCTTAAACCCCCGTCCTCCTCAAAAACACTGCCTCGAGAAAGCAGCCAACATGATCAAAGTATTGTAGGGAACAAAACCGCAGATGCTGGTTTAAATCGAAGGTAGACACAGAATGCTGGAGTAACTCAGCGGGTCAGGCAGCATCTCGGGAGAGACGGAATGGTAGACAATAGACAATAGGGTGCAGGAGGAGGCCATTCGGTCCTTCGAGCCAGCACCACCATTCACCGTGATCATGGCTGATCATTCTCAATCAGCAGTGGAGGCCAATTCTCTGAATGATTTCAAGAGAGAGCTAGATAGAGCTCTTAAGGATAACGGAGTCAGGGGGTATGGGGGGAAGGCAGGAACGGGGTACTGATTGAGAATGATCAGCCATGATCACATTGACTGGCGGTGCTGGTTCGAAGGGCTGAATGGCCTCCTCCTGCACCTATTGTCTATTGTCTATTGTCTTTGGCTCTACGACTATGTCCAGTCAAAAAGAATTAATAGGAACCTGAGGGGCAGCTTTATCACACATATCTTCCCACGCTCCAAAGACGTACAGGTTTCTAGGTTAACTGGCTTGGTATAGTGTGTGTGTGTGTGTAGGGCAGGGCCGTCTTAACGCATGGGCCTGATGGGCACTTGCCCGGGGCCCCACGAGTCTAGGGGCCCCATGCTGATCTGTGTATGTTAAGTGACTTGCAATAAATAAATACTACTTTAAAAATGTAGGTTCAATAAGTGCTTTTTTCGCAACATTTTCGGTCCCTAAGTGTTTTCTTCGCAACATTTTCCATCCCTAAGTGCTTCTCACAGCGATCTGTTTCGCAACAATTAGCTCCCTAAGTGCTTTGCTTTTCCATCCCTAAGTGCTTCTCACAGCGATCTGTAAGTGCTTTTCGCAACAACGTAGCACCCTAAATCCATCGTGTTTTGCAAGCCTCGTGTATTGTTCAAATGTTTATCATGTTGATTAGTTGTTGCTGTACATCATGTTTTTAATGTTTCAACACCGATTTTGTTGGAAGTGCCAATAAAATAAATATATGTTTAATTTTATCGACCATATACATTTTTATTCCTGTGAGTAGTTGTCGTAGGGGCCCCAGTACACTGCTTTGCCCGGGGCCCATAATGCTGTAAAGACGGCACTGGTGCAGGGTAGTGTTAGTGTGTGGGGATCGCTGGTCGGCGTGGGCTAGGTGGGCCGAAGGGCCTGTTTCTGCGCCCTATCTCTAAAACGAAATGAAAGAAATAATCGTATATCCCCTTCTGTAGCTTTCCCTGGTAGTACGTTGAATTAACCTCCTTCTCAGCAACCCAGCAGTTCCTCCAATGGTGATTATGAATAAGCAGACTCCAGCTCATTCACAATTATATATTGGGTTCTGCCTGCCTGTGAGCTTGTAATTTTTCTGTCGATTGTTCGAATAGTCCCGCAGGGACTCGATCTACATGAAATAAAATGAATAACTAGCAATCTATTCCTTGGTTCACTCCACTGCGTTTTAATCTTGGTGACATGAATATCCACTGACATTTTTTTATTCCCTTTTCTATTTGTAGGTCGACACGTTCCTTTTCAAACGAGCTCCCTTCCCTCGACTCACGAACCTTCGAAGGAGCAATTTACACCCTTGTGAGTCGTGAGCTAGAGTCATGGAGTCATAGGATAATACAGTGTGGAAACAGGCCCTTCGGCCCAACTTGCCCAACATGTCCCAGCTAAACTAGTCCCACCTGCCTGTATTTGCCCCATATCCCTCCAAACCTCTCCTATCCATGTACCTGTCTAACTGTTTACTAACTGTTTATGTTGAAAGACTGCAGCGACTAGGCTTGTATACACTGGAATTTAGAAGGATGAAAGAACATCTTATCGAAACATAAGATTATTAAGGGGTTGGACACATTAGAAGCAGGAAACATGTTCCCAATGTTGGGGGAGTCCAGAACAAGGGGCCACAGTTTAAGAATAAGGGGTAGGCCATTTAGAACTGAGATGAGGAAAAAAAAAATTCTGTCAGAGAGTTGTGAATCTGTGGAATTCTCTGCCTCAGAGGGCAGTGGAGGCCAATTCTCTGAATGCATTCAAGAGAGAGCTAGATAGAGCTCTTAAGGATAGCAGAGTCAAGGGGTATGGGGAGAAGGCAGGAACGGGGTACTGATTGAGAATGATCAGCCATGATCACATTGAATGGCGGTGCTGGCTCGAAGGGCTGAATGGCCTCCTCCTGCACCTATTGTCTATTGTCTATTGTCTAAACGTTGCAATAGTCATAAGATCATAAGGAATAGGAGTAGAATTAGGCCCCATTCGGACCATCAAGTCTACATCGCCATTCAATCTATCCCTCCTAACCCCATCCCTGCCTTCTCCCCATAACCTCTGACACCTGTCCCAGCCTCAACTACCTCCTCTGGCAGCTCATTACATACACCCACCACCCTTTGTGTGAAAAAGGTTGCCCCTCAGATTTCTATTAAAACTTCTCCCCTTCACCCTAAACCAATGTCCTCTGGTCCTCCATTTCCCTACTCTGGGCAAGAGACTCTGTGCGTCTACCCGATCTATTCCTCTCATGATTTTGTAAGATCTCCCCTCATCCTCCTGCGCTCCATGGAATAGAGTCCCAGCCTGCTCAACCTCTCCCTGTAGCTCACACCATCTAGTCCTGGCAACATCCTCATACAGATCAGAAACAGGCCCTTGACAAGATTAGAAAATGATCATGGAAAACTGAGGACCATCAGCACTTCTTGCTGAGGGACTTGTGTGTCCGGAATGCTTTAACCTGGAAAATTTGGGAAAATGGATGAATGAGGGGCATGTAAAGAAAAAGCAGGTATGAAGAATATAATCATGACTGTAATCATGTAATGAGGGGGGAACTCATTGAAACGTACCGAATGGTGAAAGGCTTGGATAGAGTGGGTGTGGAGAGGATGTTTCCACTAGTGGGAGAGTCTAGGACTAGAGGGCACAGCCTCAGAATTAAAGGGCCTTCCTTTAGGAAGGAGATGAGGAGGAATTTCTTTGGTCAGAGGGTGGTGAATCTGTGGAATTCTTTGCCACAGAAGGCTGTGGAGGCCAAGTCAGTGGATATCTTTTAAGGCAGAGATAGATACATTCTCTTTTAGTGCGGGTGTCAGGGGTTATGGGGAGAAGGCAGGAGAATGGGGTTAGGAGGGAGAGATAGATCAGCCGCGATTGAATGGCGGAGTAGACTTGATGGGCCAAATGGCCTAATTCTGCTCCTATCCCTTATGACATGACTTAATGATCATGTGTAGTCTATTCCTTGACTGGATAGCAGGCAACAAAAAGAAAAGCGTTTCGCTTTAAGAGCCAGAGGCGCTAAGTCGGCAGAGGCGTGGTCGATGATTACCGCGACTACTTCCCCGGGCCGCGGCTTCCCCTCGCACTGCGGGTCTGCTGACCCCAGCAATGCCCCCAAATGCAGGATACTCGACTACACAATCTGTGGTTGTGGGGACTGCGTTCATGATAAGGGCGGTGCGATGGCGCGGCGGTAGAGTTGCTGCCTCACAGCGCCGGAGACCCGGGTTCCATCCCAACCACGGGCGCCCTCTGTACGGAGTTTGTACGTTCTCCCCGTGACCTGCGTGGGTTTTCTCCGAGATCTTCGGTTTCCTCCCGCACTCCAAAGATGTGCAGGTTATTAGGGTAATTGGCTTGGTGTAAATGTAAATTGTCCCCAATGTGTGTAGGATAGTGTTAATGTGCGGGGATCGCTGGTCGGCGCGGACCCGGTGGGCCGAAGGGCCTGTTTCCGCGCTGTATCTCTAAATTAAACTAAACTAAATTAAAACTGTACCTCAGCACACATGACAATAATAAACTGAACTAAACTAAAATAAAATCTGTGGAGAGCTCCAACCGCGGGGCCTGTGGACTTTAACACCATGGAGCTTGCGAACCTTTGCCGGGGATCGACTGCGGAGAGCTCCAACCGTGGGGCCTGTGGACGTTAACACCGTGAAGCCCGCGGTCTCTGGTGAGAAGAGGCCGACTCGGGAGCTCCGTGCCGCCGAGAGTTTCAACCGTCCCGACGCGGGGAGTTTCGATCGCCCCGACGCGAGGGCCTCGGACAGTCGGCAGTGGCGACTGTGGACGGTTCAACAGCCCCGACCGCGGGTGGACAAAGAGGAAGATGTTTGGACTTTATTACCTTCCATCACAGTGAGGAATGTGGAATCCGCTGTGGTGGATGTTCATGTTACATTTTACGTCATGAGGCTGTGTGTCTTGTTGCTTTTCACTTAGTATGGCTGTGTGGTCACTCAAATTTCACTGGACCTCAATTGGTACAAGTGACAATAAATTGAATCTTGAATCTTGAGGCTGACGATCCAAGATGCATCTCTGAGATTCTCTGCTCGAGAGGGCAGTGGAGATTTAGCCAGCGACTCACTGTATTCAAGGCAGGCGTTTGGATGTTAAGGGATTTAAGAGAACATATTGGCTTGGAATTAAATAGACTGGCTGGCTGGCAGGAAAGAGAGATTAGGCATACTGGGTCATTTTCTTGTTGGCAAGATGTCATAAGCGAAGTGTTATTGTGATCAGAGCTGGAACGTCAAGCATTTTACAATTTGTGTAAATGTTGCCAGGACTAGAGGATGTGAGCTATAGGGAGAGAGGTTGGAGAGGCCAGGACTTTATTTTTTAGATTTAGATTTAGATTTAGAGATACAGCGCGGAAACAGGCCCTTCGGCCCACCGGGTCCGCGCCGCCCAGCGATCCCCGCACACTAACACTATCCTACACCCACTAGGGACAATTTTTACATTTACCCAGTCAATTAACCTACAAACCTGTACGTCTTTGGAGTGTGGGAGGAAACCGAAGATCTCGGAGAAAACCCACGCAGGTCACGGGGAGAACGTACAAACTACGTACAGACAGCACCCGTAGTCAGGATGGAACCTGAGTCTCCGGCACTGCATTCGCTGTGAGGCAGCAACTCTACCGCTGCGCCACCGTGCCGCCCTTAATAAAGTCTTCAGACTGAAGAAGGGTCTCGACCTGAAACGTCACCCAGTCTTCAGACTGAAGAAGGGTCTCGACCCGAAACGTCACCCATTCCTTCTCTCCTGAGATGCTGCCTGACCTGCTGAGTTACTCCAGCATTTTGTGAAATAAATGCCAGTCTGAAGAAAGGTCTCGACCCGAAACGTCACCCATTCCTTCTCTCCTGAGATGCTGCCAGTCCCGCTGAGTTACTCCAGCACTTTGTGTTCACCCTCTTAACAAGATCTCTACTTTTATTTATAGCACCACACCTTTATGGTGAGATATTACGGCTTCCGCATGTGGATAGAAACAAGCACAGGTTTTCAGTACACGTTGGGCGGTCACGGTGGCGCAGCGGTAGAGCTGCTGCCTTACAGCGAATGCAGCGCCGGAGACCCGGGTTCCATCCCGACTACGGGCGCCGTCTGTACGGAGTTTGTACGTTCTCCCCGTGACCTGCGTGGGTTTTCTCCGAGATCTTCGGTTTCCTCCCACACTCCAAAGACGTGCAGGTATGTAGGTTAATTGGCTGGGTAAATGTAAAAATTGGTGTAGGATAGTGTTAGTGTGCGGGGATCACTGGTCGGCGCGGACCCGGTGGGCCGAAAGGGCCTGTTTCCGCACTGTATCTCTAAACTAAAAAAAAAACTAAACTGTTGCCAGTGTAGGTCTTCTTTATTTTGCAAAAGTACACTGTGCATACTCAATCATATTTACGAGACTAATAAGATGTAGGCTATACCACATGACACAAATCATACCACTCTACTACTGTTTTTAAAGTTACAGTTACCATTATCTATATACTAAAACTCTCGTTTTTGTTATCTTGTTTGTGACTGAACTTCAGCCAAAACGGTACACGGTAGCGCGACAATGTTAGGCCCACCTTACTCACCATCGTCCCTTTGGTGCTAATGGAAGAAGTTTTATTGAAATCGGTGTTATATTTTTAAAGCTATTCACATTTTAAAGTTTAAATCTATCTCCTAGGGACGGAGGGGGTAGAGGGAGGGAGGAGGGGAAAAGAGGGGCTGAGAGGGATGATGGGGAAGGGGGAGGGGAAGGGTGGAGGGGAGGGAGGGGTGGGGTGAGAGGAGAGGGGGCAGAGGAGGGGGAAGGGGAGGAGTGGGGTTGGGGGGGGAGGAGGGTGCTGCACCAATGCAGGAAAGGTTTGGGCCCAATGGGTCCACTTGGTCTAGTCTGTATACTAAAAAACTCTTGTTTGTTTGTGACTGAACTTCAGCCAAAACGGTACACGTTAGCACAACAATTTTAGGCCCACCTTACTCACCATCGTCCCTTTGGTGATAATGCAAGTAGTTTTATTGAAATCGGTGTTATATTTTTAAAGTTATTCACATTTTTAAGTTTAAAAGGAGTGGGGAGGAGGAGGGGAGGAGGGAGGGAGGGGGAAGGGGGGAGTGTGGGAGAAGGGGGAGGGGAGGGGGGGTAGAGGAGAGAGGGGGAGGGAGAGGAGAGGGTGCTGCACCAATGCAGGAGAGGTTTGAGCCCAACGGGTCCACTTGGTCAAGTATACACTACCGCTGTCTTTTTCTATTTGACTGCCCTTCCTACATGTTAAACGCCCTTGAGTATTTAAGTTCTCAGCTCTGTGTAAGAAAATAAGTGCAGATGCTGGGTCTGAAGAAGGGTCTCGACCCGAAACGTCGCCCATTCCTTCTCTCCTGAGATGCTGCCTGACCTGCTGAGTTACTCCAGCACTTTGTGAATAAATACCTTCTAGTTCTCAGCTCTGGTCACCCTGAAGCCACGTTTGTCTAATAGTAATTAGATTATACCCTCCTACTTCCACTAATTAATTTAACTTGTTACCATCCTGAATTATTAACCTGCCTGACTGAGTCCTCTGTGGCTCTGGACTTTCAGACCTCAGCTCAGCGTAATAACCCTTTAGTTTTTCCTCCAGCAGTTCCTTCTTCCTTCAGCAGTTTTCACTTAGTCTACCCGTCAGAGTAAGAGGCCATGGAGTACAGAACAGTGCAGCATAGCAACAGGCCCTTAGTCCCACAATGTCCGTGCCTAATGTGTTGTGTTGCCAAGCTAAACTAATCTCAGCTGCCTCACATGATCCACGCCCCTCTATTCCCTGCATGTCCATGCATGGTGGCACGGTAACACAGCGGTAGAGTTGCTGCCTCACAGCGCCGGAGACCCGGGTTCCATCCCGACTACAGGTGCCGTCTGTACGGAGTTTGTACGTTCTCCCCATGACCTGTGCAGGTTTTCTCCGACATCTTCGGTTTCCTCCCACACTCCAAAGACGTGCAGGTATGTAGGTTAATTGACTGGGTAAATGTAAAAATTGTTCTTAGTGGGTGTAGGATAGTGTTAGTGTGCGGAGATCGCTGGTCGGCGTGGACTCGGTGGGCCGAAGGGCCTGTTTCCGCGCTGTATCTCTAAATCTAAAAAAAAAATCTAATGCACTCTTCTCTGTGGATTGTCACCTTGTGGTGGTGGAGAAGCTTGTGTGGTCCTGAGATCCTGAGAGAGATGCCGTCTGGAGCCACGCTCCTGGTGGGGTCACCCGTGGCGGTAAGGTCGAGGGGGGCGGAGGTCCCTGACAAAGAGCGATCCAACCACGACCTCAACGGTGGAACAGGCGGAGGGTGACGGCTAACTTTAGTGGAGCGTCACGACGGCTGGGAAGGAGGATGGATGAAGGCTGCAGTGGGTGGGCACTGTAGACAGCAAGGTAAACGTTCCCACCCCCACGAGTCTCGGGCAGATGAGGTTCGTCGGCCTGTGAAGGTAGCCCATCTAGGAGAGGGAAAACTCTGATCTGAAACCTCCACTGCCTTGTGGCCACATCCAGTCGTGGAAAAGGCTCCAGGAGTAAACTTGGAGAAAAATCCGGAGTGGGAGTCCATGAGGCAGTTGGTCGTTGTCCACAACCTGGTTCTGGCAGCTCCTGCGATGGCGCTGGTGGCCAAACAGTAACGGCCCTGCTGTTCCTTTGGATGGATCAGTGACGTGGAGAGGGGGGACGTGCTGCATGGGCAACAGCCTGTCCTTCATATGACATCACCCAGGCTTGCATCCGACCCACACATCCACACTGCTCCAGCCCAGGTGTGGAGCAAGCAGCCAACACCCAGCATGCATCACCCATGGTCAGCCATGACCGAGGGGGGGGGGGCCTTGGAACACTGTAAATGGCTCGATTGTGATCATGTATTGTCTTTCCGCTGGCTGGTTAGCACGCAACAAAAGCTTTTCACTGCACCTCGGTACACGTGACAATAAACTAAACTGAACTTTTTAGATTTAGAGATACAGCGTGGAAACAGGCCCTTCGGCCCACCGAGTCCGTGCCGCCCAGCGATCCCCGCACACTAACACTATCCGACACACACTAGGGACAATTTTTTTAACATTTTACCCAGTCTCCGTGAGACGTAGGTTAATTGGCTTGGTATAAATGTAAAAATTGTCCCCTGTGGGTGTAGGATGGTGTTAATGTGTGGGGATCGCTGGTCGACGCGGACCCGGTGGGCCAAAAGGGCCTGTTTCTGCACTGTATCTCTAAACTAAATTAACTAAACTAAACAAGAAGACACACTCAAGAGAAAACCCATTGTCCTTCGTGTGGAACCAAGACAGCAACAAAAATAATGTCTCGATAATCAATACCCACTGAAAACACTTGGATATCTGACGGCAGATACTGTCGATCTCCCCTCAGGGAACGTAGTTTGTTAGTAATCGATGCAGAGATTAACTGTGCCAATACAACAGGCTCCCTTGCGTTGAGCATACATTAGGGCAATATCCAGCGATCAATGCTCTTTAATTGGATACAATGAGATATAGGTATGGCCTAGTCTGCATGTGATTGCCAAAATGCTTATCTCCTTCAGATAAGCAGTAACCCAACAGAAAGGGCCATCGAGGGAGTATACAGGAGGCACTGCCTCAAAAAGGCAGCTAGAGTCATCAAAGACACTTTCGTTTCATACGTTCAGAAGTCATAGGAGCAGAATTAGGCCATTTGACCCATCGAGTCTGCTCCGCCATTCAATCATGGCTGATCTGTCTTTCCCTCTCACCTTTGGTTGCCAACTGTCCCTTATGAGCCGGGACATCCCGTATTTTGGGCTAAATTAGTTTGTCCCGTACGGGACCGCCCTTGTCCCATATTAGGCCTGGTGGGGCGTTGTAGGCCCAGACAGTGTAGGTCCAGACAGTGTAGGCCCGGACAGTGTAGGTCCGGACAGTGTAGGCCCAGACAGTGTAGGTCCAGACAGTGTAGGTCCAGACAGTGTAGGTCCAGACAGTGTAGGTCCAGACAGTGTAGGCCCAGACAGTGTAGGTCCAGACAGTGTAGGTCCAGACAGTGTAGGCCCGGACAGTGTAGGTCCGGACAGTGTAGGCCCAGACAGTGTAGGTCCAGACAGTGTAGGTCCAGACAGTGTAGGTCCAGACAGTGTAGGTCCAGACAGTGTAGGCCCGGACAGTGTAGGCCCGGACAGTGTAGGTCCGGACAGTGTAGGTCCGGACAGTGTAGGTCCGGACAGTGTAGGCCCGGACAGTGTAGGCCCGGACAGTGTAGGTCAGGACAGTGTAGGTCCGGACAGTGTAGGCCCGGATGGTGTAGGTCCGGACACTGTAGGGCCGGACACTGTAGGTCCAGACAGTGTAGGTCAGGACAGTGTAGGTCAGGACAGTGTAGGTCCGGACAGTGTAGGCCCGGACAGTGTAGGTCCGGACAGTGTAGGTCCGGACAGTGTAGGTCAGGACAGTGTAGGTCAGGACAGTGTAGGCCCGGACAGTGTAGGTCCGGACAGTGTAGGTCAGGACAGTGTAGGTCAGGACAGTGTAGGCCCGGACAGTGTAGGTCCGGACAGTGTAGGCCCGGACAGTGTAGGTCAGGACAGTGTAGGCCCGCACAGTGTAGACGCGGACAGTGTAGGTCCGGACAGTGTAGGCTTGGAGGCCCGGGCACCGCCTAACGGAGGTTATGTGGCAACCCACCTCCCGGCCCGGGCGGCCACCATTGGTGGAGCGGGAGCACGTGGCCGTTGGCTAGATGAGGTCACATGGGGCGCGGGGCGGTGATGTCACCTAGTCCCTGATTTGAGAGTGAGATAGTTGGCACCCCTACTCTTACCCCTATTCCCCTGCCTTCTCCCCATAACCCCTGACACCCCATACTAATCACGAATCTGGCAATCTCCACCTTAAAAATACCTACTGACTTGGCCTCCACAGGCATTTGTGGCAATGAATTCCACAGATTCACCACCCTCTGACGAAAGACATTTCTCCTCATATCCATTCTAAAGGTACATTCATTTATTCTGAGGCTGTGCCTTCTGGTCCTAGACTCTCCCACTAGTCGAAGCATCCTCTCCACATCCACTCTATCCAGGCCTTTCACTATTCTGTACGTTTCAATGAGGTCCCCTCCCCTCATCCTTCTAAACTCCAGCGAGTACAGGCCCAGTGTCGTCAAACGCTCATCATATGTTAACCCACCCATCCCGGGGAGATTCCAACATTGGGAAGACGGTGCAGGAGTCCGAAAACCATGACCACCTGGTTCAATAACAGCGCCGCCTCACCAACCATCATGTTCATATCATATCATATCATGTATATGATAGGGCGGCACGGTAGCGCAGCGGTAGAGTTGCCGCCTTACAGCGAATGCAGCGCCGGAGACCCGGGTTCCATCCCGACTACGGGTGGCAGCACGGTAGCGCAGCGGTAGAGTTGCTGCTTTACAGCGAATGCAGCGCCGGAGACTCAGGTTCGATCCTGACTACGGGTGCTGCACTGTAAGGAGTTTGTACGTTCTCCCCGTGACCTGCGTGGGTTTTCTCCGAGATCTTCGGTTTCCTCCCACACTCCAAAGACGTACAGGTATGTAGGTTAATTGGCTGGGTAAATGTAAAAAAAAATTGTCCCTAGTGGGTGCAGGATAGTGTTAATGTACGGGGATCGCTGGGCGGCACGGACTTGGAGGGCCGAAAAGGCCTGTTTCCGGCTGTATATATATGATATGATGATGATATGATATGATATATATACAGCCGGAAACAGGCCTTTTCGGCCCACCAAGTCCGTGCCGCCCAGCGATCCCCGTACATTAACACAATCCTACACCCAATAGGGACAATTTAAAAAAAAAACATTTACCCAGCCAATTAACCTACATACCTGTACGTCTTTGGAGTGTGGGAGGAAACCGAAGATCTCGGAGAAAACCCACGCATGTCACGGGGAGAACGTACAAACTCCTTACAGTGCAGCACCCGTAGTCAGGATCGAACCTGAGTCTCCGGCGCTGCATTCGCTGTAAAGCAGCAACTCTACCGCTGCGCTACCATGCCGCCCATGTTCTCATGCACATTACCGAAGAAGGGTCTCGACCTGAAACGTCGCCCATTCCTTCTCTCCGGAGATGCTGCCTGACCTGCTGAGTTACTCCAGCACTTTAGAGTCATAGAGTCATAGAGTGAAACAGCGTGGAAACAGGTCCTTTGGCCCATCTTGCCCACACCGGTCAACAATGTCCCAGCTACACTAGCCCCACCTGCCCGCGCTTGGTCCAAATCCCTCCAAACCTGTCCCATCCATGTACCTGTCTAACTGTTTCTTAAACGTTGGGATAGTCCCAGCCTCAACTACCTCCTCTGGCAGCTTGTTCCATACACCCGCCACCCTCTGTGTGAAAAAGTTACCCATCAGATTCCTATTAAATCTTTTCCCCTTCACCTTAAACCTGTGTCCGCTGGTCCTCGATTCACCTACTCTGGGCAAGAGACTCTGTGCGTCTACCCGATCTATTCCTCTCATGATTTTGTACACCTCTATACGATCACCCCTCATCCTCCTGCGCTCCATGGAATAGAGACCCAGCCTGCTCAACCTCTCCCTGTAGCTCAAACCCTCTAGTCCTGGCAACATCCTCGTAAATCTTTTCTGAACCCTTTCAAGCTTGACAATGTCTTTCCTATAACATGGTGCCCAGAACTGAACACAATATTCTAAATGCGGTCTCACCAACGACTTGTACAACTGCAACGTGACCACCCAACTTCTATACTCAATACTCTGACTGATAAAGGCCAAAGTGGCAAAAGCCTTTTTGACCACCTTATCTACCTGTGACTCCACCTTCAAGGAACCATGCACCTGTACTTTGTGTCTATCCCACATTGACCTATCTGTCCTGGGCCTCCTCCATTGCCAGAGTGAGGCCACGCGCAAACTGGTGGAACAGCACCTCATGTTCCGCTTGGGTAGCTTACACCCCCAACGGCATTTAACATTGGATTCTCTGATTTTAGGTAACCTCCAACAACCCCCCCCCCCCTCCCCATCCCCTTTCTTCCCTCAGACCCCCTACCCTAGTGCCCCACCAGGGCTCACACCCGTTTCTCCACTCCCTCTTCCTATGTTCCCTCCACTAGATTCACAATCCAAGGGCGGTCACGGTGGCGCAGTGGTCGAGTCGCTACCTCACAGCGCTTGCAGCGTCAGAGACCCGGGTTCCATCCCGACTACGGGCGCTGTCTGTGGGTTTTCTCCGAGATCTTCGATTTCCTCCCACACTCCAAAGACGTGCAGGTTTGTAGGTTAATTGGCTGGGCAAATGTAAAAATGGTCCCTAGTGGGTGTAGGATAGTGTTAGTGTGCGGGGATCGCTGGGCGGCGCGGACCCGGTGGGCCGAAGGGCATGTTTCCGCGCTGTATCTCTAAACTAAACTAAACTAAACTAAAATTTGCAACTCTTCAAACCATTTGTCTAACACCTTCTATTTCTTCATCCCGAGTCTTTGTCCAACCACCTGCTTCTCGGAAACCCCCCTCACCTGCATCCACCTGTTACCTGTCACGCTTTGTCCTGCCCCTTCTCACTTCCAGCTTTCTTTACTCCCTCTACAATTAGTCTGAAGAAGGGTCCCAACCCAAAACGTCACCCATCCATGTTCTCCAGAGATGCTGCCTGACCCGCTGAGTTACTCCAGCACTCTGTGAAACGTCACCCATCCATGTTCTCCAGAGATGCTGCCTGACCCGCTGAGTTACTCCAGCACTTTGAATTGAATTGAATTGAATAAATGTTATTAGCTAAATATGTGCACATACAAGGAATGTGCCTTGGTGCTCCGCTCGCAAGTAACAACACGATATACAGTAAGCAATTCAAAATAAAACATTATAGTTTAAACATGTGAAGACCAAAATGGCGGCTGCGGCTTACCTGCGGTCCTTTTGTCTCTGTGTGTTTGTTGTTTTTTTGTGTCTTAATTGTAGTTGTGATGTCGTGTTTTTGTGTTTGTGTACTATGTGTGTATGTGGGGGGGAGGGGGGGAACTGTAAAATTGTAAATATGTCCCTTCCAAACGGAGACCCGACCTTTGTGTTCTGGGTCGTGTCTCCGTTCCTGCTGCGGCCTACCATCGGCCCAACTCCTGGAGCTGGCAGCCTCCAGGGCTCTGGTTCGCAGAGCCCGCGGACCGGACTCACCATCAGCGTGTTCGCCCGCCCCGGATCGCGGGGCTTGGGTCGCGGACATTTCACCGTCCGGCGCGGCCTGAAATAGGCCGCGGGATTTTTCTCTGCTGGGCGGGGGCTTCAATGTCGGGAGCCACGACCGCCCCGATGTGCAGCAACAGCAGCAGCGTGTTCGCCCACCCCGGATCGGACTTATCATCAGCAGAGCCGGCTGTCTTCGGAGGCTGCGGGAGCGGCTGCGACTCGCCTTAGGCTCGGGCCGCTGCGGACCGTCCGGCGCGGCCTGCAACCACAACAACCTGACCGCGGGAAAAGACGGCAGGAGAAGGGAAAAGACATTGTGGCCTTCCATCACAGTGTGGAGAGGACTGGAGGAGACTCACTGTGATGGATGTTTCTTTGATGGATGTTTCTTTTTTTGTGTGTTTTTGGGGTTGTGTAATTTTAATGCCTATTTAATGCTTTTATTGTTGGACTGTGGGTGACTGAATTTCGTCCAATTTGGATGACAAATAAAGCTATCTTGAACCTTGAATCTTGAATCTTGAATCTTGAAGAATGAAATAAAATACCAGAGCACAAGGAGGCTACAGACTTTGGTTGTTGAGTATAACTATCACTCGTGGGGAAAAAGTTGTTTTTATGTCTGGCTGTGGCTGCTTTGACAGTCCGGAGTCACCTTCCAGAGGGAAGTGCTTCACTGAGTTTGTGGCCAGGGTGAGAGGGGTCAGAGATGATCTTGCCCGCTCACTTCCTGACCCTTGCAGTGTACAGTTCGTCAATGGGGGGGAAGGTTGCAGCCAACAACCTTCTCAGCTGTGCGAACGATCCGTTGCAGCCTCCGGATGTGGTGCTTGGTGGCTGAGCCAAACCAGACCATGATGGAGAAGGTGAGGACGGACTCAATGATAGCTGTATAGAATTGGACCATCATTGCCTGTGGCAGATTGTGTTTCCTCAGTTGCTGCAGGAAGTACATCCTCTGTTGGACCTTTTTGACTGTGGAGTCGATGGTGGCCCCCCATTTAAGGTCCCTGGAGATGATGGTTCCAAGGAACTTAAATGACTCCACAGATGTGACTGTGGTGTTGTAGATGGTGAGTGGGGGGAGGGGAGGGGGATCTCTTTGAAAGTCTGCAAGCTTTATATCCGCCTGTCAGCATGAAGTCTCCAAGCTTTACCTTGCACTAAACGTTATTCCTTTATCATGTATCTATACAGTGTAAACGGCTCGATTGTAATCGTGTATTGTCTTTCCGCTGACTGGTTAGCACGCGACAAAAAGCTTTTCACTGTAGCTCGGTGCACGTGACAATAAACTAAACTGATCTGAACTCAACTGAAGGTATTTATTCACAAAATGCTGGAGTAAGCCAGCAGGTCAGGCAGCATCTCGGGAGAGAAGGAATGGGTGACGTTTCGGGTCGAGACCCTTCTTCAGACTGATGTCAGGGGGGCGGGACAAATGAAGGATATAGGTGGAGACAGGAAGATAGAGGGAGAACTGGGAAGGGGGAGGGGAAGAGAGGGACAGAGGAACTATCTAAAGTTGGAGAAGTCAATGTTCATACCACTGGGCTGCAAGCTGCCCAAGCGAAATATGAGGTGCTGTTCCTCCAATTTCCGGTGGGCCTCACTATGGCACTGGAGGAGGCCCATGACAGAAAGGTCAGACTGGGAGTGGGAGGGGGAGTTGAAGTGCTCAGCCACCGGGAGATCAGTTTGGCCAACGCGGACCGAGCGCAGATGTTGAGCGAAGCGAGTCAGCAGTTTAGTTTATTTCAGCGCGGAAGCAGGCCCTTCGGCCCACCGGGTCCGCGCCAACCAGCGATCCCCGCACACTAACACTATCCTACACACACTGGGGACTATTTACATTTATATCAAGCTAATTAACTACGTCTTTGGACTGTTGGAGAAAACCCACGCAGGTCACGGGGAGAACGTACAAATGCCGTACTGACAGCACCCGTGGTCGGGATGGAACCCGGGTCTCCGGCGCTGCATTTGCTGTAAGGCAGCAACTCTACCCTATGCCACGTTTGGGACGTTTACTGACACAGACCCGAGAATCTGTGGAATCTGTGGGATCAGCTGGCGTCGAGGTTAGATGCC
Organism: Rhinoraja longicauda; assembly: GCF_053455715.1. NCBI lineage: Eukaryota > Metazoa > Chordata > Chondrichthyes > Rajiformes > Arhynchobatidae > Rhinoraja > Rhinoraja longicauda. The sequence continues at coordinate 1,955,449 of NC_135957.1, forward strand.
AACTAGCTATTCTCATTGACTTTCCCTTCAAAGGTTGAACAGGCCGTGCTGATAAATAAATCATCTCACTGCATTTTGCAAGCATATGTCGAGCTTGAGGCAGGATCATTGTTCAGCACCATTACCAGTGCCTGTGGTTGTCTTCACATGTTTATTCAGGACGAAGTGAATTGACCAAAGACGCTCAGCCAAATGCAAACTGGCAGACAAACCCCCTGGTGCGTAGAGCGTAGAACGTGGAAGAGTGCAGCACAGGAACAGGCCCTTCGGCCCACAACGTCCGTGCCACAAATGATGCCAAGACCGACTCTTATCTGCCTGCACATGATCCATGTCCCTCCATTCCCTGCACATCCATGTGCTTATCCAAAAGTCTCTTAAACGCTACTAATGTGTCTGCCTCAATCAGGTAGAGGGGGGATCTTAAGGGGTTGGACAGGCTAGATGCAGGAAGATTGTTCCCGATGTTGGGGAAGTCCAGAACAAGGGGTCACAGTTTAAGGATAAGGGGGAAGGAAGTCTTTTAGGACTGAGATGAGAGGTTTTTTTCACACAGAGAGTGGTGAATCTGTGGAATTCTCTGCCACAGAAGGTAGTTGAGGCCAGTTCATTGGCTATATTTAAGAGGGAGTTCGATGTGGCCCTTGTGGCTAAAGGGATCAGGGGGTATGGAGAGAAGGCAGGTACAGGATACTGAGTTGGATGATCAGCCATGATCATATTGAATGGCGGTGCAGGCTCGAATGGTCGAATGGCCTACTCCTGCACCTATTTTCTATGTTTCTATGTTTCTATGTTTCTAAGTCAATTCAAGTCAATTTTATTTGTACAGCACATTTAAAAACAACCCACGTTGACCAAAGTGCTGTACATCAATTCAGGTACTAAGAAATGAACATACAATGGCACACAAACATAACAGCACATACATAAACAGTTCACAGCGCCCCCTCAGAGGGCCTCAAACGCTAGGGAGTAGAAATAGGCTTTGAGCCTGGACTTAAAGGAGTGGATGGAGGGGGCAGTTCTGATGGGGAGAGGGATGCTGTTCCACAGTCTAGGAGCTGCAACCGCAAAAGTGCAGTCACCCCTGAGCTCCAGGGAAAACAATCCATCTGCCCCAACCTCTCCCTGTATCTAATACCCCGCTAATCCATGGAGCATCCCGGTGAACCTCCTCTGTACCCTCTCCAAAGCTTCCATCCACATCCTTCCTGTAATGGGGGTGACCAGAACTGCACGCAATGCTCCAAATGCAGCCTAACCTAAGTCCGAAGAAACTGCAACATGACTCCCTTGATGCCCCTGATGAAGACAAACCTCGTTATAGGAAGGAACTGCAGATGCTGGTTTAAACCAAAAAATAGACACCAAATGCTGGAGTAACTCAGCGGGACAGGCAGCATCTCTGGAGAGGAGGAATCTATTCCTTAGAAACATAGAAACATAGAACATAGGTGCAGAAGGAGGCCATTCGTCCCTTCGAGCCAGCACCACCTTTCATTGTGATCATGGCTGATCGGCCCCAATCAGTAACCCATGCCTGCCTTCACCCCATATCCCTTGGTTCCACTAGCCCCTAGAACTCTATCTAACTCTCTCTTAAATCCTTCCGGAGATGCTGCAAATCCCGCTGAGTTACTCCAGCATTTTGTGTCTCTGTGCCCTATGCCTTCTTTACCACTTGATCTACTTGTGGTGCCACTCTCAGGGGAGTTATGGACACTGGTCCCAAAGAACCTTCTGCCCATCGTAGGGTGGCAGAGTTAGAGTTGCTGCCTTACAGCGAATGCAGCGCCGGAGACCCGGGTTCCGCCCCGACTACGGGCGCCATCTGTGCGGAGTTTGTACGTGACCTGCGTGGGTTTTCTCCAAGATCTCCGGTTTCCTCCCACGCTCCAAAGACGTACAGGTTTGTAAGTTAATTGGCTTGGTATAAATGTAAAAATTGTCCCAAGTGGGTGTAGGATAGTGTTAATGTGCGGGGATCGCTGGTCGGCGCGGACCCGGTGGGCCGAAAGGGCCTGTCTCCACGCTGTATCTCCAAACGAGGGTCATGACGTTAATTTTCCCCTTATATTCAACGTTCCAAAGTGCAATGCTTCGCACTTGCTCGGATCCATCTGCCATTAGAGCGCCCATTTCTCTCACTGAGTTGTAAACTTCAACTCCAGACAGTTTAGCTCTCAGGATCTCAGGCTCACTTGAGAATCTCCACCACGACAACCATCCGTGTAGCATGGCGGCGCAGCGGTAGCGTTGCCACCACACAGCACCGGAGACCCCGAGGGTTCGATCCCGACCACGGGCGCTGTCTGTACAGAGTTTGTACGTTCTCCCCGTGACCTGAACCAGGGGCCACAGTTTAAGAATAAGGGGTCGGCCATTTAGAACGAAGATGAGGAAAATCTTTTTCAGTCAGAGAGTTGTGAATCTGTGGAATTCTCTGCCTCAGAAGGCAGTGGAGGCCTATTCTCTGAATGCATTCAAGAGAGAGCTAGATAGAGCTCTTAAGGATAGCGGAGTCAGGGGGTATGGGGAGAAGGCAGGAACGGGGTACTGATTGAGAATGATCAGCCATGATCAAGGTGAATGGCGGTGCTGGCTCGAAGGGCCGAATGGCCTCCTCCTGCACCTATTGTCTATTGTCTATTGACTTGCGTGGGTTTTTTCCAAGATCTTTGCGGTTTCCTCCCACACTCCAAAGGCGTGCAGGTTTGTAGGGTAATTGGCTTCTGTCAATTGCCCCCAAAAGTGTGTGTAGGATAGTCAAGTCAAGTCAAGTCAAGTCAAGTCAAGTCAATTTTATTTGGATAGCACATTTAAAAACAACCCACGTTGACCAAAGTGCTGTACATCAGTTCAGGTACTAAGAACAAACATACAATGGCACACAAACATAACAGCACATACATAAACAGTTCACAGCGCCCCCTCAGAGGGCCTCAAACGCTAGGGAGTAGAAATAGGTTTTGAGCCTGGGCTTAAAGGAGTGGATGGAGGGGGCAGTTCTGATGGGGAGAGGGATGCTGTTCCACAATCTAGGAGCTGCAACCGCAAAAGCGCGGTCACCCCTGAGCTTAAGCCTAGACCGCGGGATAGTGAGTAGCCCCAAGTCGGCCGATCTGAGGGACCTGGAGATAGAGTGGTGGGTTAGAAGATAGTGCTAGTGTATGGGAATTGCTGATGGACACAGACTCGATGGGCCAAAGGGCAGGTATCTATATAAAAACAAATGTACTTTCTCCAAAATAATATGGCAAATTTCAAAGACTTCTCCAACTTTAAAAGTTAAAACGTTTCACTGGAGTATTGCAGCAGGTTGCAGTTCAGATTTACATGCTGTCCTGAGCACAGCAGGGGAAAGGTCTTCGCATTCATTCTTAACGCTGCTAATTAAGTACAAACTGAGAGGATTATACAGTGGAAATGAAGAATACTGGCTGACTCGAGAAATCTGCAGATCAATAGCAATAATGAAATATCTCGACGTCGAACAGGAAGAGGATGATATTCTCCAGATTCAATTCCGCCGTTAATCAGAACCATCCCTCCCCTTGCCAACCTTGTGTTTCGTCGACCAGCGTTAGCCATTTGCTGAAAATCCTCTCGCCACTTTTCAAACTGAAAATGGGAACGATGTACACGAAGGAACTGCAGATGCTGGTTTAAACCGAAGAGAGACGCAAAGTGCTGGAGTAACTCAGCGGGACAGGCAGCGTCTCTGGAGAACATGGATAGCGACATTTCTGGTTCAGACCCTTCAGGCCTGAGGAAGGGACTCAACCGGAAACGTCACCCATCCATGTTCTCCAGAGATGCTGCCTGACCCGCTGAGTTACTCCAGCACTCTGTGAAACGTCACCCATCCATGTTCTCCAGAGATGCTGCCTGACCCGCTGAGTTACTCCAGCACTCTGTGAAACGTCACCCATCCATGTTCTCCAGTGATGCTGCCTGACCTGCTGAGTTACTCCAGCACTTTGAATTGAATTGAATTGAATTGAATAAATTTTATTAGCTAAATATGTGCACATACAAGGACTCAGCGGGTCAGGCAGCATCTCTGGAGAACATGGATGGGTGACATTTCAGGTCGAGACCCTTCTTCTGATCTTGAAGGGTGACTGAAACCTTTTCTCCAGAGGTGCTACCTGACCTGCTGAGTTACTCCAGCACATTGTGTTTATCTTTGGTATAAAGCAGAATCTGCAGTTTGTTTGTTTCAGCATCTCTGGAAAACATGGATAGGTGATGTTTCTGGTCGGGACCAGGAGTTCAGTTTAGTTTATTGTCACGTGTACCGAGGTACAGTGAAAAGCTTTTGTTGCTGCTATCCAGTCAGCAGAAAGACAATACATGATTACAATCGAGCCGTTTACAGTGTACAGATACATGATAAGGGAATAACGTTTAGTGCAAGATAAAGCCAGCAAAGTCCGATCAAGGATAGTCCGAGGGTCTCCAATGAGGTAGATAGTAGTTCAGCACTGCTCTCTGGTTGTGGTGGGATGGTTCAGTTGCCTGATAAAAAGCTGGGAAGAAACTGTCCCTGAATCTGGAGGTGTGCGTTTTCACACTTCTGTACCTTTTGCCTGATGGGAGAGGGGAGAAGAGGGAGTGGCCGGGGTGAGACTGGACCTTGATTATGCTGCTGGCCTTGCCGAGGCAGCGTGAGGTGTAGATGGAGTCAATGGAAGGGAGGTTGGTTTGTGTGATGGTCTGGGCTGCTGGCCTTGCCGAGGCAGCGTGAGGTGTAGATGGAGTCAATGGAAGGGAGGTTGGTTTGTGTGATGGTCTGGGCTGCTGGCCTTGCCGAGGCAGCGTGAGGTGTAGATGGAGTCAATGGAAGGGAGGTTGGTTTGTGTGATGGTCTGGGCTGCGTCCACAATCCGCTGTAATTTCTTGCGGCCTTGGATGGAGCTGTTCCCAAACCAAGCTGTGATGCATCCTGATAGAATGCTTTATACGGCGCATCTGTAGAAGTTGGTGAGTGTTGTAGGGGATGTGCTGAACTTCCTAAGCCTTTTAAGGAAGTAGAGGCGTTGGTGGGCCGATTGATCAGCACACTGATCAACCTACAGACCCACATGTCTTTGGGATGTGGGAGGAATAGTATAGAATGGAATACCATTTTGTCTCATGTGACAAGGCCCAGTGACATTCTTTGCTTGCACACCAAAGTATGCAAAAAGTTACAAAGTGAAGTGAAGAAAGCTAATGGCATGTTGGCCTTCATAACGAGAGGTTTTCAGTATAGGAATAACGAGGTTCTTCTGCAGTTGTACAGGTCCCTGGTAAGACCACATCTGGAGTATTGTGTACAGTTTTGGTCTCCTAATTTGAGGAAGGACATCCTTGTAATTGAGGCAGTGCAGCGTAGGTTCACAAGATTGATCCCTGGGATGGCGGGACTGTCATATGAGGAAAGATTGGAAAGACTGGGCTTGTATTCACTGGAGTTTAGAAGGATGAGAGGGGATCTGATAGAAACATGTAAAATTATAAAAGGACTGGACAAGCTAGATGCAGGAAAAATGTTCCCAATGTTGGGCGAGTCCAGAACCAGGGGCCACAGTCTTAGAATAAAGGGGAGGCCATTTAAAACTGAGGTGAGAGAAAACTTTTTGCACCCAGAGAGTTGTGAATTTGTGGAATCCTCTGCCACAGAGGGCAGTGGAGGCCAAATCAATGGATGGATTTAAGAGAGAGTTAGATAGAGCTCTAGGAGCTAGTGGAATCAAGGGATATGGGGAGAAGGCAGGCATGGGTTATTGATTGTGGGCGATCAGCCATGATCACAATGAAAGGCGGTGCTGGCTCGAAGGGCCGAATGGCCTCCTCCTGCACCTATTTTCTATGTTTTCTATGTTTTCTAAAGCTACAAAGAAACTGGTGCAAAGAAACCATTTTGCTTCCTTCCGGGACAGGACTTCCTTGCTTGACATTTAAGGTTCTTCCTTAAATATCAAGGCTCTCGGGATGGATCGCACAAAGGTTGAGACGGGATTGTGGGCGGTTAGGCAAGCTAGCATGTATCCTGGGGATGGGACTCACCTCAGTTTTAAATGGCCTCCCCTTTATTCTTAGACTGTGTGGCCCTGGTTCTGGACTCGCACAAGTGCAGATGGTTTATACTGCAGGGAGTTGTGCAAATGGCAACCGAATGCGAAGCTAGAAACGGAACCTACAAAAATAGATGGATGCAGGCCAGAGGGGTACCATTACCCAAAAACACATCCTCTCTGGGATACAGCCCAGTGGAGTCTAAGGCCTTGTCATCTTCCACTTGCAGCCCTCCGGGCCTAATTTGCAGATGTAGGTTAGCTGCGCGGTTAACTAATCTCAGTGAAATGTCGTTTTTGGCTTAGTGTCGAGATACAGTGCGGAAACAGGCCCTTCGACCCACCGACTCCCCGCCGACCAGCGGTCCCCGCACGCTAGCACTATCCTAACACACACCAGCGACAATTTTACAATTTTATTGAAACCAATTAGCCTACAAACCTACAAAAAAAGGGGGAGAGGGAGAGGGAGAGGGAGGGGGAGGGGGAGGGGGAGAGGGGGAGAGGAAAGAGGGAGAGAGGGGGAGAGGGAGAGAGGGGGAGAGGGAGAGAGGGGGAGAGGGGGAGAGGGAGAGAGGGAGAGAGGGAGGGGGAGAGGGAGAGGGAGAGGGAGAGAGGGAGAGGGAGGGAGGGAGAGGGGGAGAGGGGGGGAGGGGGAGAGGGCGGGATAGGAGGGAGGAGGGGGAGAGGGAGAGAGAGAGAGAGAGAGAGAGAGAGAGAGAGAGAGAGAGAGAGAGAGAGAGAGAGAGAGAGAGAGAGAGAGAGAGAGAGAGAGAGAGAGAGAGAGAGAGAGAGAGAGAGAGAGAGAGAGAGAGAGAGAGAGAGAGAGAGAGAGAGAGAGAGAGAGAGAGGCACAGTCAAAGCATGCCAAACAAGCTTTTCATTGCATCCCAGTACATTGTGACAATAAATAAACTAAGCTAACTAACTACTGTTTGTGTCGCTGCATTTAATCTTCAATCCCATTTCTAGCAGGCAGATCAATCTTGATAACAAGACAACAGGCACTGTTTTAATTGCATCCGCTAGGGATGTCTTCCATATGTTCAGTATTCAATGCGAAATGCTTCCCTTACCTTCAGTCTCACGCGAGATGGAACTTGCTATTCCAATGACCTAAGGGTTATCCCAAAGCACTCTGCACTTGGAGTTGCCGAGGCTTCAGTTGCTGTATTGGTGTGGGAAATTCCACAGCCTTTGGGGCTTCACTTCAGCTCGAGTTAAACTGCTCACATCTCCATTATCTGCATCGTTCAACGTGTTAAGCATTTAGGCTCAAAACGCCACGATTGGCAACGCACAAAATGTGCTGGAGGAAGACAGTTGGCCAGGCAGCATCTGCGGAGATAGATAGATTCTTGATACATAGAAAACATAGACAACAGGTGGAGGAGGGGGGCATTCGGCCCTTCGAGCCAGCATCGCCATTCATTGTGATCATGGCTGACCTGTGCCTGCCTTCTCCCCATATCTTTTGATTCCACCAGCCCCCAGAGCTCTATCTAACTAGTGTGATTGGTACGGGTGTCAGGGTTAAGGGGAGAAGGCAGGAGAATGGGGTTAGGAGGAAGAGATTGGCCAGCCATGATTGAATGGTGGAGTAGACTCGATGGGCTGAATGGCCTAATTCTGTTCCTATCACTTACAATAGACAATAGACAATAGGTGCAGGAGGAGGCCATTCGGCCCTTTGAGCCAGCACCGCCATTCAATGTGATCTTGGCTGATCATTCTCAATCAGTACCCCGTTCCTGCCCTCTCCCCATACCCCCTGACTCCGCTATCCTTAAGAGCTCTATCTAGCTCTCTCTTGAATGCATTCAGAGAATTGGCCTCCACTGCCTTCTGAGGCAGAGAATTCCACAGATGCACAACTCTCTGACTGAAAAAGTTTTTCCTCATCTCAGTTCTAAATGGCCTACCCCTTATTCTTAAACTGTGGCCCCTTGTTCTGGACTCCCCCAACATTGGGAACATGTTTCCTGCCTCTAACGTGTCCAACCCCATAATAATCTTATACGTTTCGATAAGATCTCCTCTCATCCTTCTAAATTCCAGTGTATACAATCCCAGTCGCTTCAGTCTTTCAAGATATGATAGTCCCGCCATTCCGGGAATTAACCTAGTAAACCTACGCTGCACGCCCTCAATAGCAAGAATATCCTTCCTCAAATTTGGAGACCAAAATTGCACACAGTACTCCAGGTGCGGTCTCACTAGGGCCCTGTACAACTGCACACAGTACTCCAGGTGCGGTCTCACTAGGGCCCTGTACAACTGCACACAGTACTCCAGGTGCGGTCTCACTAGGGCCCTGTACAACTGCACACAGTACTCCAGGTGCGGTCTCACTAGGGCCCTGTACAACTGCACACAGTTCTCCAGGTGCGGTCTCACTAGGACCCTGTACAACTGCAGAAGGACCTCTTTACGACCTGATGAGGGGATGGGTTGGCGATGGTTCACGTTGGGATTCTTCGGGTACGTCGAACAATCCCTGTTCCGGGCGTACACTGGCCCCATCCCCGAACTCTACCTCCGCTACATCGACGACTGCATTGGTGCTACCTCTTGCACCCATGCAGAACTCACTGACTTCATACACTTCACCTCCAATTTCCCTCCTGCCCTTAAATATACCTGGACTATCTCCGACATCTCCCTCCCGTTTCTGGACCTCACCATCTCCATCACAGGAGACAGACTAGTGACGGACATTTACTATAAACCCACTGACTCACACAGCTATCTGGACTACACTTCTTCCCACCCTGTCTCCTGCAAAAAGTCTATCCCCTACTCCCAATTCCTCCGTCTACGCCGCATCTGCGCCCGGGATGAGGTGTTTCACACTAGGGCATCAGAGACGTCCTCATTCTTCAGGAAACGGGGCTTCCCCTCCTCCATTATAGATGAGGCTCTCACTAGGGTCTCCTCAATATTCCGCAGCTCCGCTCTTGCTCCCCCTCCCCCCACTCGCAACAAGGACAGAATCCCCCTCGTTCTCACCTTCCACCCCACCAGCCAGCGGATCCAACATATCATCCGCCAACATTTCCGTCACCTACAACGGGACCCCACCACTGGCCATATCTTCCCATCCCCTCCCCTTTCTGCGTTCCGCGGAGACCGTTCCCTCCGTAACTCCCTGGTCCACTCGTCCCTTCCCACCCAAACCACCCCATCCCCGGGCACTTTCCCCTGCAACCGCAGGAGATGCAACACCTGTCCCTTTACCTCCCCCCTCAACTCCATCCAAGGACCCAAACAGTCTTTCCAGGTGAGACAAAGGTTCACCTGCACCTCCTCCAACCTCATCTACTGCATCCGCTGTTCCAGACATGTTGGTCGGTGTGGGCAAGTTGGACCTTCACAGTGTCAGAGTGAGGCCCAACGCAAATTGGAGGAACAGCACCTCATATTTCGCTTGGGCAGCTTACACCCCAGCGGTATGAACATTGACTTCTCTAACTTCAGATAGTTCCTCTGTCCCTCTCTTTCCCCTCACCTTTCCCAGTTCTCCCACTGGTCTTCCTGTCTCCTACTACATCCTATCCTTGTCCCGCCCCCTCCCCTTACATCAGTCTGAAGAAGGGTCTCGACCCGAAACGTTACCCATCCATGTTCTCCAGAGATGCTGCCTGACCCGCTGAGTTACTCCAGCACTCTGTGAAACGTCACCCATCCATGTTCTCCAGAGATGCTGCCTGACCCGCTGAGTTACTCCAGCACTCTGTGAAACGTCACCCATCCATGTTCTCCACAGATGCTGCCTGTGCCAGCTTCTCGTGACTGAGTTGAAGCTGTGTGCGGCCGAGCGTAGTGGTGGGTAACCGCTGTCAGCAGCCCCAGCAGTTAAATAACACAGCCGCTGATAATGTATCTTAACAAGGCCACATCTGGTCTGCTGGCTCGCGGCCCGGGCCCCTGCCAAGCTCCTTGTTATAACACGGCGTGTTCCTCCAGGGATCTTTATGGAGTAATGACAGCTCCGATCCAAAGCCAGCCTCCAGCTTTATCCTGCTACACTTTGAACATAACACCGGCCATCTCTATCTTCATTACTGGGAGATTAGACGCTGTAAGAAGGACAGGTGCTGGAGTAACTCAGCGGCTCAGGCAGCGTTTCTGGAGGATATGGACAGGTGATATCAAAGGTAGACACACAGTGCTGGAGTAACTCAGCGGGTCAGGCAGCATCTCTGGAGAACATGGATGGGTAACGTTTCACAGAGTGCTGGAGTAACTCAGCGGGTCAGGCAGCATCTCTGGAGAACATGGATGGGTGACGTTTCACAGAGTTCTGGAGTAACTCAGCGGGTCAGGCAGCGTCTCTGGAGGATATGGACGGGCGATATCAAAGGTAGACACACAGTGCTGGAGTAACTCAGGCAGTGTCTCTGGAGGTGATGTGTCAGGTCCGGACCCTTCTACGGATTTCAAACGTCACCCGCCCATGTTCTTCAGAGATGCTGGGAACTGGGTTCCACGCCGACCTCGGGTACTGTCTGTGTGGAGTTTGCACATTCTCCCTGTGACCTGCGTGGGTTTCCTCCGGGTGCTCTGGTTTCCCCCCACATCCCAAAGACGACCGGGTTTGTAGGTTAATTGGCCCTCTGTAGGACCCTCAACACCATTGTTTAGGGAGGATCTTTAATGGCAAGACATTGAACAGCATTGATATGCAGAGGGAACTTGGAGTCCAGGGTTTCATAGCTCACTGAAGGTTACGGGTGCCAACTTTCTCACTCCCAAATAAGGGACAAAAGTGACATCACCGCCCCGCGCCCCACGTAACCTCACCCAGCTAGCGGCCATGTGCTGCAACTCCACCAATGGCGGCCGCCCAGGCCAGGAGGAGGGTTGCTATGCAACTTCCGTTAGGCGGCGCCAGGGCCTCTGGGCCTACACTGTCCGGGCCTACAGCGGCCCCTGGGCCTAGTACGGGACAAGGGTGGTCCCATACGGGACAAATCAATTTATCCCAATATACGGGATGCCCCGGCTAATACTGGAAAGTTGGCAACGCTACTGAAGGTGGCAGCACATAGATAGGGTTTGTAATCAATAGACAATAGACAATAGGTGCAGGAGGAGGCCATTCGGCCCTTTGAGCCAGCACCGCCATTCAATGTGATCATGGCTGATCATTCTCAATCAGTACCCCGTTCCTACCTTCTCCCCATACCCCCTGACTCCGCTATCCTTAAGAGCTCTATCTAGCTCTCTCTTGAATGCATTCAGAGAATTGGCCTCCACTGCCTTCTGAGGCAGAGAATTCCACAAATTTACAACTCTCTGACTGAAAAACCTTTTCCTCATCTCCGTTCTAAATGGCCTACCCTTTATTCTTAAACTGTGGTCCCCCGTTCTGGACTCCCCCAACATTGGGAACATGTTTCCTGCCTCTAACGTGTCCAACCCCTTAATAATCTTACATGTTTCAATAAGATCCCCTCTCATCCTTCTAAATTCCAGTGTATACAAGCCTAGTCGCTCCAGTCTTTCAACGTACGACAGTCCCGCCATTCCGGGAATTAACCTAGTAAACCTACGCTGCACGCCCTCAATAGCAAGAATATCCTTCCTCAAATTTGGAGACCAAAACTGCACACAGTACTCCAGGTGCGGTCTCACTAGGGCCCTGTACAACTGCACACAGTACTCCAGGTGCGGTCTCACTAGGGCCCTGTACAACTGCACACAGTACTCCAGGTGCGGTCTCACTAGGGCCCTGTACAACTGCACACAGTACTCCAGGTGCGGTCTCACTAGGGCCCTGTACAACTGCACACAGTACTCCAGGTGCGGTCTCACTAGGGCCCTGTACAACTGCACACAGTACTCCAGGTGCGGTCTCACTAGAGCCCTGTACAACTGCAGAAGGACCTCTTTGCTCCTGTACTCAACTATGAAGAAGGCATATGGCAGGCTAGGGGCACCTCTTCTTCTTTCGTGTCCATCGTCCATGTTCCAAATGTTACATCACTGTCATCGTCTGTCCTGAAAAGGGCGCAAGCTTCCGGCGACAGTCAGTGGGAGCCATCACTTGTACAGTAGACGATGGTGGTAGCAGAGTTAGCTCAGGACACTTCCAGCTTTCAGCCCCGCGACGTGGATGCTTCTGCTGTGGGGCCGGCGAGGGGCACTGAATATTGAAGAGCCGGGAAGTCATGATGCAGCTCTCTAGGAAGTTGGTTTGGCTGCATTTGGAGTATTGCATGCAGTTCTGGTCGGCCCATCACAGGAAAGATGTGGGGGCTTTGGAAAGGGTGCACAGACAGAGGAGGTTCACCAGAATGCTGCCTGGTTTGGAGGGATTAAGCCATAATGGCGTTCAAGAAACATTTAGACAGACACATGGAAGTGCATTGAATGGAGGTCATCACTATATTCTTTTTGAATCTGTAGGTTCACTAGGTTAATGCCCGGAATGGCGGGACTGTCGTATGTTGAAAGACCGGAGCGACAAGGCTTGTATACACTGGAATTTAGAAGGATGAGAGGGGATCTTATCGAAACATATAAGATTATTAAGGGGTTGGACACGTTAGAGGCAGGAAACATGTTCCCAATGTTGGGGGAGTCCAGAACCAGGGGCCACAGTTTACGAATAAGGGGTGGGCCATTTAGAACGGAGATGAGGAAAAACCTTTTCAGTCAGAGAGTTGTGAATCTGTGGAATTCTCTGCCTCAGAAGGCAGTGGAGGCCAATTCTCTGAATGCATTCAAGAGAGAGCTAGATAGAGCTCTTAAGGATAGCGGAGTCAGGGGGTATGGGGAGAAGGCAGGAACGGGGTACTGATTGAGAATGATCAGCCATGATCATATTGAATGGCGGGGCTGGCTCGATGGGCCGAATGGCCTCCTCCAGCACCTATTGTCTATTGTCTATTGTTTCATGTATTGGTGTAAAAGTAGACTTCACTGGTCCCGGATAAAATTCCTTGGATCGTTAATCTGATTCACATGGTCATTAATGCCGTCATTCATGTGATCATTAACACGGTGGCGCAGCGGTAGAGTTGCTGCCTCACAGCGCCAGAGACCCGGGTTCCATCCTGACTACGGGTGCTGTCTGTACGGAGTTTGCACGTTCTCCCCAAGGCTCTCCTCTGGGATCTCGGGTTTCTTCCCACACTCCAAAGGCGTACAGGTTTGTAGGTTACTTGGCGTGGTAAATGTAAAAATAGAGGGGAGGGGGAGAGGGGAGGGTGCTGTACCAATGCAGGAGAGGTTTGGACCCAACGGGTCCACTTGGTCTAGCATATATATAAAAACTCAGACAAATAATTAGACATAGCAGTGTAAGTCAAATATACTGTCTCCAAGTCCATATAGTTCGGAGCCTATTTGAAGGTTGTGGCGTTTAATAGTCTGGTGGCTGTAGGGAGGAAGCTGTTCCTGAACCTGGATGTTACAGTTTTCAGGCTCCTGTACCTTCTTCATCATGAAGCTTGGTCTCAGAGATTGCTGTTCACCTCAGTGACTCTCAGACCTTGCGGTACTTATGCAGAACTGCGAACAGCAGTGAATTCTGAACACAGCTCACTTGTACTGCCAAGAGAGACACAGAGTGTTGGAGTAACTCAGCGGGACGGGCAGCATCTCTGGGGAGAAGGAATGGGCGATATTTCCGGTCTTCAGCCCATCCCTTCTAGACAATGAACAATAGACAAAAGGTGCAGGAGGAGGCCATTCGGCCCTTCGAGTCAGCACCGCCATTCAATGTGGTCATAGCTGATCATTCTCAATCAGTACCCCGTTCCTGCCTTCTCCCCATACCCCCTGACTCCGCTATCCTTAAGAGCTCTATCTAGCTCTCTCTTGAATGCATTCAGAGAATTGGCCTCCACTGCCTTCTGAGGCAGAGAATTCCACAGATTCACAACTCTCTGACTGAAAAAGTTTTTCCTCATCTCAGTTCTAAATGGCCGACCCCTTATTCTTAAACTGTGGCCCCTTGTTCTGGTCTCCCCCAACATCGGGAACATGTATCCTGCCTCTAACGTGTCCAACCCCTTAATAATCTTATACGTTTCGATAAGATCTCCTCTCATCCTTCTAAATTCCAGTGAATACAAGCCTAGTCACTCCAGTCTTTCAACATATGATAGTCCCGCCATTCCGGGAATTAACCTAGTAAACCTTCGCTGCACGCCCTCAATAGCAATTAGCAATAGCATTAGCAATAGCATTAGCAATAGCATTAGCACGCCCTCTCCTGAGATGCTGCCTGTCCCGCGCTGAGTTACTCCAACATTTTGTGTCTATCTTCGATTTAAACCAGCATCTGCACTTCCTTCCCACACACTTACTTGTACTGCACTCCTACGACACAGTGCCCATGTGGTGAGCCAACCGCTGGGCTTGGAACATATGTATCAGCCAGATGGCTGTGTGGTGCAAGTAGACAGTCTGAACACTCTGTCTACCGATCTGAGTGAACATAATAATGATCCAAGGAATTTTAATTCGGGGCCAGTTTAGTATTTTTTTTAAGCCAATGCATGAATCAAAATCAAAAAGATTATAGTAATTATTAGGAATGAAAGATAGAAACATAGACAATAGGCGCAGGAGGAGGCCATTTGGCCCTTCGAGCCAGCACCACCATTCATTGTGATCATGGCTGATCATCCACAATCAGTAACCCGTGCCTGTCTTCTCCCCATACCCCTTGATTCCACTAGCCCCTAGAGCTCTATCTAACTCTCTTTTAAATCCATCCAGTGAATCGGCCTCCACTGCCCTCTGACGCAGAGAATTCCACAAATTCACAACTCTCTGGGTGAAAAAGTTTCTTCTCAACTCAGTTTTAAACGGCCTCCCCTTTATTCTTAGACTGTGTGGCCCCTGGTTCTGGACTCCCCCAACATTGGGAACATGTTTCCTGCATCTAGCTTGTCCAGTCCTTTTATGATTTTATACGTCTCTATAAAATCCCCTCTCATCCTTCTAAACTCCAGTGAATGAATGAAGGGCTACAAAATGCATTTGCTACTGTTGTATGTAGTTAGGAAACTATTCATCTCCAAACAACAATATTGAACCTTCCTTTTAACAGATTGATAGGAAGGAACTGCAGATGCTGGTTTACACCAAAGACAGACACAAAGTGCTGGAGTAACTCAGCATCTCTGGAGAGAAGGAATGGGTGATGTTTCGGGTCGAGACCCTCCTTCAGTCTTCAGTCTGAAGAAGGGTCTCGACCTGAAACGTCACCCATTCTTTCTCTCCAGAGATGCTGCCTGACCCGCTGAGTTACCTCAGCCTTTTGTGTCGGTCTTCCTTTATAACGGATCTTGGTTATAGCGGACGGACCTGACGATGCCACCCCCGGCCGTTCAGAGCCCCGTCTTCAGACCCCACCCCCGACTCGCAAAGTGCACCCTCTTCACCCACCGCACGGTCCTGTGGATAGATCTGTCGTTGCGGCTCACGTTGTAGCCCCTGGGGAAAGCGCTCTCTTCGGGCCGCCTCCACCAACAGGACGCGTTCGGACACCAGGGGGTTCCCTGGGGAAGGCACTTTCTTCGGGCCGCCTCCACCGACAGGACGCGGTCGGACACCGTGGGGCATCCTCCCCTCCCTCCAGCCGCCGCTTCTCTTCTGTCAGCCCGTGGCTTTGTCCCTTCCTCGTTCGACCACCATCGCCCGCTCATCCACCTTCCACCCCGGGAGTCGCCCACATACTCCACCTGTGGGAAGTGGCAGTGGGTGAGAGGGGAGGGGAGGGAGCCCCCACGGTGACCGTGTGTGGACCGTCCTTGGCAGCAGCCTGGAGAAAGGGCTGCCCCCAGGGGCTACAACGTGAGCCGCAACCACAGCCGTGTCACCGCGCCGCCGGGCAGTAACTGGTGAGGAAGGGCTCACACCGGGGCAAGACAGCGGCAACAGCGCCTAGTTTCAAGGTGAAACGTCACAAAGTGCTGGAGTAACTCAGCAGACGGAATCAATGGACAATAGACAATAAGTGCAGGAGGAGGCCGTTCGGCCCTTCGAGCCAGCACCACCATTCAATGTGATCATGGCTGATCATTCTCAATCAGTACCCCGTTCCTGCCTTCTCCCCATACCCCCTGAAGTAGGTCTAAAGAAGGGTCCCGATGTCACCCATCCATGTTGTCCAGAGATGCTGCCTGACCCGCTGAGTTACTCCAGCACTCTGTGAAACGTCACCCATCCATGTTCTCCAGAGATGCTGCCTGACCCGCTGAGTTACTAAAGCACTGTCCTAATTTAGGCTTGTGTACACTGGAATTTAGAAGGATGAGAGGGGATCTTATCAAAACATATAAGATTATTAAGGGGTTGGACACGTTAGAGGCAGGAAACATGTTCCCAATGTTGGGGGAGTCCAGAACCAGGGGCCACAGTTTAAGAATAAGGGGTAGGCCATTTAGAACGGAGATGAGGAAAAACCTTTTCAGTCAGAGAGTTGTAAATCTGTGGAATTCTCTGCCTCAGAAGGGAGTGGAGGCCAGTTCTCTGAATGCATTCAAGAGAGAGCTAGATAGAGCTCTTAAGGATAGTGGGGTCAGGGGGTATGGGGAGAAGGCAGGAACGGGGTACTGATTGTGAATGATCAGCCATGATCACATTATAGTATAAGACAATAACTGCAGATGCTGGTACAAATCAAAGGTATTTATTCACAAAATGCTGGAGTAACTCAGCAAGTCAGGCAGCATCTCAGGAGAGAAGGAACGGGTGACATTTCGGGTCGAGACCCTTCTTCAGCCATGATCACATTGAATGGCGGTGCTGGCTCAAAGGGCCGAATGGCTTACTCCTGCACCTATTGTCTATTGTCTATTGTCCAGCACATGGTTAGTCCTGTTCATAAAAGAGGCAGAATCGAGAACAAGAGGACATACTGTAGGCGTAAGATGAGAGGGGAAAATATTTAATAGGAACTAAAGGGGGAACCTTTTCACACAGAGAGCAGTTGGTGTATAGAACAAGTAGTCAGAGGAGGTAGACGAGGCAGGTACAATAACAACATTTAAGACACTTGGAAAGGTACATTGGAATGGAAGGATGTAGAGGAATCTGGGCCAAATGGCATATTTCTGTGCTTTTAGTTAAGTTTAGTTTGGTTTGGTTTAGAGATACTGCACGGAAATAGGCCCGTGCCTATTTCCTCCCACACTCCAAAGACGTGCAGGTTTGTTGGTTAATTGGCTTGGTAAATGTAAAAATTGTCCCTAGTGGGTGTAGGATGGTGTTAATGTGCGGGGATCGCTGGGCGGCGCGGACACGGTGGGCCGAAAGTGCTGTATCTCTAAACTAAGCTAAACTAATCCAGCGATCCCCGCACACAAACACTATCCTACTCACACTGGGGACAATTTGACTATTTTAAAATTATACCAAGCCGATTAGCCTACAAACCTGTACATCTTTGGAGTGTGGGAGGAGACCGCAGGTCTTGGCAAAACCCACGCAGGTCACGGGGGGGGGGGGGGGGGGAAAGAACGTACAAACTCCGTACAGACAGCGCCCGTAGTCGGGATCGACTGAGTGGCCTCCTTCTAGTCTGAGCGGTTTGGAGGAGAGTGATAAATTCAGATAGTTAAAACCCCACCACTAGTGGGAGAATCTAGAACTAGAGGTCACAGCCTCAGAATTAAAGGATTGTGCTTTTTGGAAGGAGATGAGGAGGAATTTATTTAATCAGTGGGTGGTGAATCTGTGGAATTCATTGCCACAGACAGCTGTGGAGGCCAAGTCAGTGGATATATTTAAGGCAGAGATAGATTCTTGATTAGTGCGGGTGTCAGGGGTTATGGGGAGAAGGCAGGAGAATGGGGTTTGGAGGGAGAGATAGATCAGCCACGATTGAATGGCGGAGCAGACTTGATGGGCCAAATGGCCTAATTCTGCTCCTATCACTTATGAACTGATGATAATGTCATCGGCAGCAGAGTTGCTGCCTCACAGCGCCGGAGACCCGGGTTCCATCCCGACTACGGGTGCCGTCTGTATGGAGTTTGTACGTTCTTCCCGTGACCTGCGTGGGTTTTCTCCGAGATCTCCAAAGACGTGCAGGTTTGTAGGTTAAATGTAAAATATTGTCCGTCGTGGGTGTAGGATAGTGTTAATGTGCAGGGATCGCTGGGCGGCGTGGACCCTGTGGGCCGAAAGGGCCTGTTTCCGCGCTGTATCTCTAAATCTAAATCTAAATGTCATGATTATCACCCTCATGAATCACTCCTTATTTGTTAAACCTTTCTGATGTTAATTTGGACCAGGCTACTCTTATTCAGCCAATATGTTTCTGTTTATCTCTTTTACTTGTAAAATGAATCAATCAATGCAGACTAATCTGATTCATTACATACCTTTCACTGTCATTTTACAGTCTTTTCATATCTGGATTATTCAACTCAAGATTACAACTCACTGACATATTGAACTCACATTCTGTGTAGGAAGGAACTGCAGATGCTGGTTTATACCGAAGGTAGACACAGGATAGTGGAGTAACTCGGCAGGTCAGGCAGCATCTCAGGAGAGAAGGAATGGGTGATGTTTCAGGTGGAGACCATTCTTCAGACTGAGAGTCAGGGAGGGGGACACTGGAGGCATGGGAAGGTACATAACAATAGACAATAGATGCAGGAGGAGGCCATTCGGCCCTTCGAGAATGATCAGCCATGATCACATTGAATGGTGGTGCTGGCTCGAAGGGCCGAATGGCCTCCTCCTGCACCTATTGCCTATTGTCTAGTGTCTCCGGGTGCTCCGGTTTCCTCCCACATCCCAAAGACGCGCGGGTTTGTAGGTTAATTGGCCCTCTGTAACCTGCCCGTACCGTGTAAGGAGTGGATGCAAAAGTGGGATAACACAATACTAGTGCAAATGCGTGATCGATGATCAGCGTGGACACGGTGGGCTGCAAATCCTGCTTCCATACCGTGTCTTTCAATTAATCAATTTGTGATTAAACTAGAATGGAGACTTGTTAGACCAGCAGGAGGTTTTTCAGCTACTCGTATCTGTTCTGCTTTAGACAATAGACAATAGACAATCGACAATCGACAATAGACAATAGACAATCGACAATCGACAATAGACAATAGACAATAGTTGCAGGAGGAGGCCATTCGGCCCTTTGAGCCAGCACCGCCATTCAATGTGATCATGGCTGATCATTCTCAATCAGTACCCCGTTCCTGCCTTCTCCCCATACCCCCTGACTCCGCTATCCTTAAGAGCTCTATCTAGCTCTCTCTTGAATGCATTCAGATAATTGGCCTCCACTGCCTTCACTGCTTGTGAATTCCACAGATTCACAACTCTCTGACTGAAAAAGTTTTTCCTCATCTCAGTTCGAAATGGCCTACTCCTTATTCTTAAACTGTGGCCCCTGGTTCTGGACTCGCCCAACATTGGGAACATGTTTCCTGCCTCTAATGTGTCCAACCCCTTAATAATCTTATACGTTTCGATAAGATCCCCTCTCATCCTTCTAAATTCCAGTGTATACAAGCCTAGTCGCTCCAGTCTTTCAACATATGACAGTCCCGCCATTCCGCGAATTAACCGAGTAAACCTATGCTGCATGCCCTCAATAGCAAGAATATCCTTCCTCAAATTTGGAGACCAAAACTGCACACAGTACTCCAAGTGCGGTCTCACTAGGGCCCTGTACAACTGCACACAGTGCTCCAGGTGCGGTCTCACTAGGGCCCTGTACAACTGCACACAGTACTCCAGGTGCAGTCTCACTAGGGCCCCGTACAACTGCGCACAGTACTCCAGGTGCGGTCTCACTAGGCCCTGTACAACTGCACACAGTACTCCAGGTGCGGTCTCACTAGGGCCCTGTAGAACTGCACACAGTACTCCAGGTGCGGTCTCACTTGGGCCCTGTACAACTGCAGAATAACTCTTGGAAATGTCTACAGATGCCTCATTGAAAGCACGCCGTCAGGTTGAATCACAACTTGGTTTGGGAACTGCTCCGCCCACAACCACAAGGAACATCGCAGAGATAGACACAGAGTGCTGGAGTAGCCCAGCGGGTCAAGCAGCATCCCCGGAGAACATGGATAGGAGACGTCTCGGGTCGGGAGCCGACTTCAGACCGTTGTTTTTTTAAAAAAGATTTTTTTTAGATTTAGAAATACAGCGCAGAAACAGGCCCTTCGGCCCACCGGTTCCGCGCCGCCCAGCAATCACCGCACGCGAACACTATCCTACACCCAATCAGGACAATTTTTACATTTGCTCAGCCAATTAACCTACAAACCTGCACGTCTTCGGAGTGTGGGTGGAAACCGAAGATCCCGGAGGAAAGCCCACGCAGGTCACGGGGAGAACGTACAAACTCCGTACAGACGGCGCCCGTAGTCAGGATCGAACCTGAGTCTCCGGCGCTGCATTCGCTGTAAGGCGGCAACTCTACCGCTGCGCCACCGTGCAGCCCTTAGGGGGGAGGGGGGAGGAGAAGAAAGCTGGAAAAGAGGAGAGGCAGGATAAAGCGTGACGGGTAATAGGTCAACATAGGGGAGGGCATTTTAGATAGGCAGATGGTTGGGACAAAGGCAGCAGAGAAGAACAGAAAGCATGAGACAGGTTTGAAGAATTGAGGATAGTGGAGCCAAAGGGAGGAAAGTTTAGTTTAGTTAAGAGATAATCGCAACAGAATAAGAGGATTTTGCAACATAGATAAATGCTACTAAATGGGAATTTGGTGCTTTCAAAAATTGATTCACACATTACTTAAGTTGTGACTTCAAAGAGTCAAGTGTAACTGTTTTTCAGAAACCAATGGAACTACTTAAAATAGGCCTGCAGATTGCTGGATGTGCTAAATGCAGGATTATCTCTTTAATAAGCTCCATATTACATGACTGCAAATATTGATTTCTCCTTGGTTTGTTAATCGGATCAGATCAATGGTTCCATTTTCTTAAGGGGCTGCTCTTTTAATTTTCTTCCGCGATAAATCTCAATGTCAATACTCTCGTTTCAACTAGGATGTCACAAAATCATGAGCAAAACACAAAGTGCTGGAGTAACTCAGCGGGTCAGGCAGCATCGCTGGAGAACATGGATGGGTGACGTTTCACAGAGTGCTGGAGTAACTCAGCGGGTCAGGCAGCTTCTCTGGAGAACATGGATGGGTGACATTTCACAGAGTGCTGGAGTAACTCAGCGGGTCAGGCAGCATCTCTGGAGAAACATGGATGGGTGACGTTTCACAGAGTGCTGGAGTAACTCAGCGGGTCAGGCAGCTTCTCTGGAGAACATGGATGGGTGACGTTTCACAGAGTGCTGGAGTAACTCAGCGGGTCAGGCAGCATCTCTGGAGAACATGGATGGGTGACGTTTCACATAGTGCTGGAGTAACTCAGCGGGTCAGGCAGCATCTGTGGAGAACACGAATAGCTGATGTTTTGGGTTGGGAGTCGGGACTCTTCTTCAGACTGATTGTAGTAGAGGAGAAAGGTGGGAAAAAGAGAGGTGGGGCCAGGACAAAGCCTGGCAAGTGATAGGTGGATACAGGTGAGTGAGGGTGACTTGCAGATGGGTGGAAAAAGACGAGAGGGAAAGGGGATAACATTGGATATTTTTAAAGCAGAGTCTGAGAGATTCTTGATTAGTAAAGGCGTCAATGGTTAAGGGGAGAAGGCAAGAGATTGGTAGGTTCACCAGGTTAATTCCCAGGATGGCGGGACTGACATATGATGAAAGAATCGGTCGACTGGGCTTGTATTCACTGGAATTTAGAAGGATGAGAGGGGAGCTTAGAGAAACATATAAAATTCTTAAGGGATTGTACAGGCTAGATGCAGGAAAAATGTTCCCGATGTTGGGGGAGTCCAGAACCAGGGGTCACACAGTTTAAGAATAAGGGGTAGGCCATTTAGGACTGAGATGAGGAGAAAAAAAATCACCCAGAGTTGTGAATCGGTGGAATTCTCTGCCACAGAAGACAGTGGAGGCCAATTCACTGGATGTTTTCAAGAGTTAGATTTAGCTCTGAGGGCTAAAGGAATCAAGGGATATGGGGAAAAAGCAGGAACGGGGTACTGACTTTAGATGATCAGCCATGATCATATTGAATGGCGGTGCTGGCTCGAAGGGCCGAATGGCCTAATCCTGCACCTATGTTTCTATGTTTCTAATGGGATTGAGGGGATAGACCAGCCATGATTGAATGGTGGAGTAGACTTGATGTGCCGAATGGCCTAATTCTGCTCCTATGACTTATGAACTTTGGTTCCCTCCCACATTCCAAGGACGTGCAGGTTTCTACATTAATCGGCTGCTGTAAGTTGCCCGTAGTGTGTGCAGGATAGAACTCGTGCACAGGTGATCGCCGGTCGGCACGGACTCGGTGGGCTGAAGAGCCTGTTTCCACACTGTATCTCTAAACTAAACTAAATGAGGAAGAAAAAGGGCACTATATTGATTTTAGTTTATCACAGGTATCACAAAATGCTGGAGTAACTCAGCAGGTCAGGCAGCATCTAGGAGAGAGAGAATGGGTGACGTTTTGGGTGGAGACCCTTCTTCAGACTGATGTCAGGGGAGTGGGCGGGACAGATGGCATGTAGTCAGAGACAGTCAGACTGGTGGAACTGGGAAGGGGGAGGGGATGGAGAGGGAGGGAAAGCAAGGGCTATTTGAAGTTGGAGAAGTCAATGTTCATACCGCTGGGGTGTAAGCTGCCCAAGTGAAATATGAGGTGCTGTTCCTCCAATTTGCGCTGGGCCTCACTCTGAGAATGGAGGAGGCCCAGGACAGAAAGGTCAGATTGGGAATGGGAGGTGGAGTTGAAGTGCTGAGCCACCGGGAGATCAGGTAGGTTATGGCGGACTGAGCGGAGGTGTTTCGGGTCGAGACCCTTCTTCAGACTGATGTCAGGGGGGGCGGGACAAAGAAAGGATATAGGTGGAGACAGGAAGACAGAGGGAGAACTGGGAAGGAGGAGGGGAAGAGGGGGACAGAGGAACTATCTAAAGTTGGAGAAGTCAATGTTCATACCGCTGGGCTGTAAGTTGCCCAAGTTACAGGGTTTTTTTGTTACCCAAAATGCCTTCATTTAGAGAGGTCAAGGGTCATGAGTATATTATTGTCAGATGAAACTGAACAATGCAATTCTTACTTGAAACTCTTAATCATCCCCGCTTGGTAACTGTGAAGTGTTCTGTCTTTCCACAGTCATAGTGCTGTTTGGCATGTCAACTCCTACATCGGCGCAGACTCGGCAATCGTTTCACTCAACACCTCCGCTCAGTCCGCCTTAACCAACCTGATCTCCCGGTGGCTCAGCACTTCAACTCCCCCTCCCACTCCCAGTCTGACATTTCTGTCCTGGGTCTCCTCCACTGTCAGAGTGAGGCCCAGCGCAAATTGGAGGAACAGCACCTCATATTTCACTTGGGCAGCTTACACCCCAGCGGTATGAACATTGACTTCTCTACCTTCAAATAGCCCTTGCTTTCCCTCTCTCTCCACCCCTCCCCCTTCCCAGTTCTCCCACCAGTCTGACTGTCTCTGACTATATGACTCTGACTCTGACGGGCGGCACAGCGGTAGAGTTGCTGCCTTACAGCGAATGCAGCGCCGGAGACTCAGGTTCCATCCCGACTACGGGCGCCGTCTGTACAGAGTTTGTACGTTCTCCCCGTGACCTGCGTGGGTTTTCTCCGAGATCTTCGGTTTCCTCCCACACTCCAAAGACATGCAGGTATGTAGGTTAATTGGCTGGGCAAATGTAAAAATTGTCCCTAGCGGGTGTAGGATAGTGTTAGAGTGCGGGGATCGCTGGGCGGCACGGCCCGGGTGGGCCGAAGGGCCTGTTTCTGCGCTGTATCTCTAAATCTAACAAAAAATCTAAATCTAAATGCCATCTGTCCCACCCTGGCATTTGTCTGAAGAATGGTCTCGACCCGAAACGTCACCCATTCCTTCTCTCCAGAGATGCTGCCTGTCCCGCTGAGTTACTCCAGCATTTTGTGTCTACCTTCCATCTAAACTCTATCTTATATCTGTCCAAATGTCTTTTAAAAATGTATCCACCCCTGTAGCTTCCATTGCCAGCTCATATGGTTCAAATGGAAAAAGATTGCAAGCTGCTCTGTTCACCATAATGGGCAGCACAGTGGTGCAGCGGTAGTGGTACTGCCTTACAGCGCCAGAGACCCGGGGTCGATCCTGCCTACGGGGACCGTCAGTACGGAGTTTGTACGTTCTCCCTGTGACCTGCATGGGTTTTCTCCGAGTGCTCCGGTTTCCTCCCACACTCCAAAGACGTACAGGTTTGTAGGTTAATTGGCTTGGTATAATTGTAAATTGTTCCTAGTGTGTGTAGGATAGTGTTAGCGTGTGGGGATTGCTGGGCGGCACAGACTCGGTGGGCCGAAGGGCCTGTTTCTGCGCTGTATCTCTAAACTACGGCGGCACGGTGGCGCAGCGGTAGAGTTGCTGCCTTACAGCGAATGCAGCGCCGGAGACTCAGTTTCGATCCCGACTACGGGCGCCGTGTGTACGGAGTTTGTATGTTCTCCCCGTGACCTGCGTGGGTTTTCTCCGGGATCTTCGGTTTCCTCCCACACTCCAAAGACGTCCAGGTTTGTAGGTTAATTGGCTTGGTATAATTGTAAATTGTCCCTAGTGCGTGTAGGATAGTGCTAGCGTGTGGGGATCGCTGGGCGGCACAGACTCGGTGGGCCGAAGGGCCTGTTTCTGCACTGTATCTCCAAACTAAACTAATCTAAACACGAAGAGTGACGAGGGCAAGGCTGTGGACATGTCTGAGGCAGAAACAAAATGCTGGAGTATCTCAGCGGGCTAAAACACGTGGACATGTCTATTTGGACTCATGGTCAGGACTATTCTTCAGACTGATCCATGTTCTCCACAGATGCTGCCTGACCCGCTGAGTTACTCCAGCACTCTGTGAAACGTCACCCATCCATGTTCTCCAGAGATGCTGCCTGACCCGCTGAGTTACTCCAGCACTCTGTGAAACGTCACCCATCCATGTTCTCCAGAGATGCTGCCTGACCCGCTGAGTTAGCCGGGGTCAGGCAGCCTCTTGTGCATTTTTTTGCCCACCCGCATTTTCAGTTCCTCGTGTCTACATTTAACGTGATGAAGTCATAAATATTGAGTAGTTGCGTGATCAAGAATGATCGCTGGTCAGCGTGGACCAAAGGGCCTGTTTCCGCGCTGTGTCTCTCAAGTGTTAAGGATCGGCGATGTTTCGGATCGGGACCCTCTTTCAGACTTCAAAGATCGTCTATCCATGTTCTCCAGGGATGCTGCTTGACCCGTTGAGTTATTCCAGCATATTGTGTTCCGCACTATTTCTCTTTGCTTCAAGACTTGCCCGAGGAAAGACTTTGCTTCAAGACTCGCGCCTCACTATGTAAATGATGAGCAGGCAAAGGCAGTCGAGATGTAGTTCATAGAAACATAGAAGATAGGTGCAGGAGTAGGCCATTCGGCCCTTCGAGCCTGTACGCACCGCCATTCAATATGATCATGGCTGATCATCCAACTCAGTATCCCGTACCTGCCTTTTCTCCATGCCATCTGATCCCTTTAGCCATAAGGGCCACATCTAACTCCCTCTTAAATATAGCCAATGAACTGGCCTCAACTACCTTCTGTGGCAGAGAATTCTACAGACTCACCACTCTCTGTGTGAAGAAATGTTTTCTCATCTCGGTCCTAAAAGACTTCCCCCTTATCCTTAAGCTGTGACCCCTGGTTCTGGACTTCCCCAACATCGGGAACAATCTTCCTGCATCTAGCCTGTCCAACCCCTTAAGAATTTTATGTGTTTCAATAAGATCCCCCCTCAGTCTTCTAAATTCCAGCGAGTAAGGATAAGCAAGAATAACGAAATGAAAACCCCCCCAAAAAAACATCAAATTGTTCTTTAATACCATTAACAACACCCACAGTTGCGCTTAAATCAAACAGGCCTTGCTATCTAAACAGCAAAGAACAGCCATCTCTTTCAGATCGTGCTTCACCCTGCCCCTTAGAAAGCCTACAGCAGACAACAAGCATCAATGCTGGTGAATACAGATGATGATCACACATGGCCACACCCTGCAAAGACACTACTGCCATTGCCATGAATGCCTTCACCCCCTCAGCCATTTTAGTCAATAGTTACCTGTTATCTTTATTTACTTGCCACCTGGATGTCTTGAGTTGAGAGGTCCTTGGGGGAGGTTGGAAAGAGCCACTGGTTCCCCTTCCAACTACATCCCTTCCTCCAGCTTCACATTTCACCCCTCTTCTCTCCTCATCTCACAGTCTAATGTACTTTCATCTCAGAACTTTGTCCACCACCCAAATCCTACCCCCCCCCCCCACCTGCTTACAACCCAGTGGTATAAATATTGATCTCTCCAACTTCAAGTAACACTTGCACCCCACCTCTCTCCCCCCCCCCCCCCCCAGTCATCACACTACCTTCATTGTCGTCCTGCTGAGTTCCACTGTTTGTATCCACTTGTTATCATCATCCCCACAGCCAACAATGAACCATTGTGGGCTCCACCTTTCCTCGATCACGGTTGCTTTTTGCATATTTTTCATTCATTTGTTCTATGCACTGTCCACATCTCACCTTTCTCTCTCCACCGACTCTCAGTCCGAAGAAGGGTCTCGGCCCAAAACATAACCTATTCCTTTTCTCCAGAGATGCTGCCTGACCCACTGTCACTCCGTCTTTGTGCCTAACCCCCCCCCCCCACCCTCACCTGACTCCACCTATCACTCGCCAGGCTTCGCCCTGTTCCACCTCTCTTCCAGCTTTCTCTCCTCTACTACAATCAGTCTTCAAGAAGGGTCCCAACCCGAAACATCGCCTATTCATGTTCTCCAGAGATGCTGCCTGAGCCGCAAGTTGTATAGGAAAATAACTGCAGATCTGGTACAAATCGAAGGTATCACAAAATGCTGGAGTAACTCAGCGGGTCAGGCAGCATCGGGGAGAGAAGGAATGGGCGATGTTTCGGGTTGAGGCCCTTGAGTCACTCCAGTATTTCGTGTCTTTTTTTTTGTAAACCAGCACTTGCAGTTCCTTATGCCTACATTTAATGTGATGAAGTTACAAATATCGTGTAGTCGCTTAATCAAGATCGAAAAGTTCACAAAATGGTTGCAAGCAGTACTCTAAATGAACAAATTTGAAATGATCCAATTTATTCTGATGGAATAAAAGGCAGTGCTAAACTATTCCTTTTTGACTGAGACACAAGGAACTGCAGATGCTAGAATCCCGCGTAGAACACAAAGTGCTGGAGTAACTCGGCGTGTCATTTCTGCAGGACGTGAACATGCGATGTCTTGGGTCGGGACCCTTCAGACTTTAAATGTAGCCTCTCCATGTTCTCAAGAGATGCTCTCTGACCCGCTGAGTTACCCTGGTGTTCGGCGCAATTTCATTTTGCTCCAAGACTTGCCTGAGGAACTTAAAAAAGAGATCGTGGCTAGCTGAGCTACCCCCAGGCAATAGCGTTTCACTTTGTAAAATGGTGAGCAGGCAGGAACAGTGGGCTGGGGTTCAAACAAGGATGAATGACAAGCAGGAATAATGAACGGTACTAATG
Organism: Rhinoraja longicauda; assembly: GCF_053455715.1. Taxonomy (NCBI): domain Eukaryota; kingdom Metazoa; phylum Chordata; class Chondrichthyes; order Rajiformes; family Arhynchobatidae; genus Rhinoraja; species Rhinoraja longicauda. The sequence goes on from NC_135957.1 coordinate 1,983,110, forward strand.
TTCAGCGCAGGTGTCAGCAGTCTGACATTTCAGATACAGACTGTTCCATGAAACCTTTAAGCGTGGACAAAAAAGACAGGCTAATGAGTGTTGTGCGTAATTGCAACATCATTATTTTGTTTAAAAATGGTAGCCCAAACCCAGACCCTACTCAAAAGCTACACCACAAGTTCTTCAAGCGCTCTTAGCTTTGTGGTGACTGTCAGCCTACCGTAGTGTCTACGGCAAAAGGAAGCCACAAAATTGCCGCTCAAGCATTTAACGATGGGCCCAATTATCATTTATGAAGCAGTCGACCTGAGGAGAATTGTAATTGTTGGCGGGGGATCGGTCCGACCTTCGAAGCCAGAGAACACCGAATGTTGTTGGCCTCTCCCCGAGAGGCTCCTCCCTTTCCCAGACAAGGCGTCAAGAGTTTCCACAAAGTCTCCACATTCTCCCTCCTGTGTGTCTTTGTCTTCCTCGGTGAGTTCAATAAACTCCAAGGGAACCACCCCCGCTGGTGGAAGCGGTGCCTCGATCCTTGCCTTGACCCCTGCCTCTCAATGTTAGAGTCCATCGTCCAAACGCCGAGTGGTAACATCTCAATTCTGATGAGAGAATGCGTCGAATTAGCATTATTAAAGAGAGGGAAGAAAAAAAGAACCGCCCCGACGAAAGAGTTTCGGAACTGAAAGGTTTAAGGGTGTACGAGCAGAGGAGAAGCTCACGCAAGAAATATGTGGAGACAAGATAAGATGCCCAATTGCCAAGTCAAACTACAGAGAAAAACAAGTTGGTTCCAGGCACGAGAAGAACCGTTACTTTAAACGTGCTGATGATGAAATAGGCATGGAATGTAACCTCCCTATGAGAATATATAGAGTAATGATACTGATATCCTGTTGTTCATCAGTCACTGAAAGTAAGCATGCAGGAACGGCAGGCAGTGAAGAAAGATAATGGCATGTTGGCCTTCATGACAAGGGGAGTTGATTATAGGAGCAAAGAGGTCCTTCTGCAGTTGTACAGGGCCCTAGTGAGGCCACACCTGGAGTACTGTGTGCAGTTTTGGTCTCCAAATTTGAGGAAGGACATTATTGCTATTGGGGGGTGCAGCGTAGGTTTACTAGGTTAATTCCCGGAATGGCGGGATTGTCATATGTTGAAAGACTGGAGCAACTAGGCTTGTATACACTGGAATTTAGAAGGATGAGGGGGAATCTTATTGAAACAAATAAGATTATTAAGGGATTGGACACACTAGAGGCAGGAAACATGTTCCCAATGTTGGGAGAGTCCAGAACCAGGGGCCACAGTTTAAGAATAAAGGGTTGGCCGTTTAGAACGGAGATGAGGAAAAACGTTTTCACTCAGAGAGTTGTAAATCTGTGGAATTCTCTGCCTCAGAAGGCAGTGGAAGCCAATTCTCTGGATGCTTTCAAGAGAGAGTTAGATAGAGCTCTTAATGATAGTGGAGTCAGGGGGTATGGGGAGAGGGCAGGAACGGGGTACTGATTGTGGATGATCAGCCATGATCACATTGAATGGTGGTGCTGGCTCGAAGGGCCACTGAATGGCCTACTCCTACACCTATTGTCTATTGTAGATAGTTACAAAATGGATGTCCTGTTGTTGTTTTAACTAGTAGTAAAATGGATTCTAGCTTGTAGAGAGGTATGTTCTCAGAGGAATGGAATGTTGTTTATCAGCTTAGAAGTAAGGAGACGGAGGAAGGAGAGAAAAGCTGTGAAACTGTAGAGATAAGGATGGCTCCTTTTTGAGACAAACAACTCCTTGAATGGGCATGTATCCGAAGTTAGGTGATAAGTTTTATTTCTGTTATTTGTGACTCATTTCTCTGTAACCATGTGAATTATATTAAGGTTGTAAATGGCTATTGAGTAATTATGTGCCACCCCCTTTTCCTTTCTGTATAAAGAGCAATCAATCTTAGAAAAAAGCTGTTTTCTCTTCTCCTGCTGAGAGCTCTTCAGACACTCGTTTGGGTCTGAAGGGATTTTAGAGGGGAAAACCCCACTATGGAATAAAATCTGTTGGACTCAACCAGTGGTCGACTCAATCATTTATTGAACCAGACTGAAGGTAAAGAATTTGGATTATCACCTACGAGTGTATAGGTATAGGCTTTCGGACCTTTGAGAGGGACAGCGAGTATGTGGCCAGACTCAGGGTTGCTCTCCCACCCCCGCATGCATAATAAAAGGGCATTGTTTCATTCTTAGTGTGTGTAGGATAGTGTTAATGTGCGGGGATAGCTGGGCGGGGGGGACTCGGTGGGCCGAAGGGCCTGTTTCCGCGCTGTATCTTTAAATCTAAATCTAAAAATCTTGAGGTGACTAATGTGGTTTGTTGTCTGATAGACAATAGACAATAGGTGCAGGAGGAAGCCATTCGGCTCTTCGAGCCAGCACCACAATTCAATGCGATCATGACTGATCATTCTCAATCAGTACCCCGTTCCTGCCTTCTCCCCATACCCCCTGGCTCCGCAATCCTTAAGAGCTTTATCTAGCTCTCTTGAATGCATTCAGAGGCTTGGCCCCCACTTCCTTCTGAGGCAGAGAATTCCACAGATTCACATTCCCCGTGACATGCCTGTGTTTTCTCCGAGATCTTCGGTTTCCTCCCACACTCCAAAGACGTACAGGTATGTAGGTTAATTGACTGGGTAAAATGTAAAATAAATAAATAAATTGTCCCTAGTGTGTGTAGGATAGTGTTAATGTACGGGGATCGCTGGGCGGCACGGACTCGGTGGGCCGAAGGGCCTGTTTCAGCGCTGTATCTCTAAATCTAAAAATCTCTGACTGAAAACGTTTTTCTTCATCTCCGTTCTAAATGGCCTACCCCTTATTCTTAAACTGTGGCCCCTGGTTCTGGACTCCCCCAACATTTGGAACATGTTTCCTGCCTCTAACGTGTCCAACCCCTGATAGCTCGGATAGAACTTTAATATTGAGTAAGGACTATAAAAATGTACCACGGAGCGGTTGGTTGGTGTTCATACCTTCCTCAGCCTTTTCTTCGGCCGCTGATTGAAGACGGGGGAAGAGGCCATGAGGCTGTCGGGCGAGTGGGAGATATAGCTGCCATCTGAGCCGGTGGTGTTGGGGGTTTGTGGGATGCCGGAGTCACTCATGGCCGACATTGGCTCCTCGAACACGTCGTTGCCCAACACGCCGTGAGGCGGGCCGCTGCCTTCCTCGCTCTCCTGGGGCTCCATTTTAACTTGGTTCAGGTTCCACAGAGGAGAGCTGCTGACCTCGGGTCCTGGGGGGGGGGGGGGGGGGGGGGGGGGGAAAGAAGAAGCAAAACCATCATCAAAACAACGGCCGCACGGTGGTGCAGCGGTAGAGTTGCTGCCTTACTGCGCCCTGACTACGGGCGCCATCTGTACGGAGTTTGTACGTTCTCCCCGTGACCTGCGTGGGTTTTCTCCGAGATCTTCCGTTCCCTCCCACACTTCAAAGACGTGCAGGTTTGTAGGTTAATTGGCTTGGTAAATGTAAAAAGTGTTCCTAGTGGGTGTAGGATAGTGTTAGTGTGCGGGGATCGCTGGTCGGCGCGGACATGGTGGGCCGAAAGGGCCTGTTTCCGCGCTGTATCTCTAAACTAAATCTAAACTAAAACCAAATCTCCAGCCATGTGGAAATTACAATAGTGTGGCATTTGGCTCACCTCCCCCCCCCCCCCCAGCTTGCAATGTGCCTGGGCCTCTGTTCTTGTCTTCTAATTGACAAGGGCCAAGTTTTCTACAGTCCACTTCCATAATTATCATAATTTTTTTAAACATCTACAATTTTAAATGTTTGTAGGTTAATTGGCTTTGGTAAAATTGTAAATTGTCCCTTGTGTGTAGGATAGTGCTAGTGTACGCAGTGATCGCTGGTTCATCGAGGACTCGGTGGGCCGAAGGGCCTGGTTTCCACTCTGTATCTCTAAAGTCTAAAGTAGTGCAGTGCAGAAACAGGCCCTGAAGCAGGGATTTAACGTTGAGGCTTTATAAGACAGAGGTCAGACTGGATTTGGAGTATTGTCAGCAGTTTTGAGCCCCATATCTGAGGAAGGATGTGCTGGCTCTGGACAGCTCTTAAGGATAGCGGAGTCAGGGGGTATGGGGAGAAGGCAGGAACGGGGTACTGATTGAGAATGATCAGCCATGATCACATTGAATGGTGGTGCTGGCTCGAAGGGCCGAATGCCTCCTCCTGCACCTATTGTCTATTGAGAGGGTCCAGAGGAGGTTTACGAGAATGATCCTAGGAATGAGTGTGTTAACATATGATGAGCGTTTGACGGCACTGGGCCTGTACTCGCTGGAGTTTAGAAGGGTGAGGGGGGACTGTGTAATGAAATAGAGTGGATGCAGAGAGGATGTTTGCACTAGGATGGTGTCTCAGCTGCACGGTAGCAGACAGGAGAGCTCTTCAGCGGGTCGTCTGCAGAGCGCGGAGGATCATTGGGACACAGCTACCAGCTCTGGAGGACATCTACAGCGCACGCTGCCTCAGGAAAGCCACCAGCATCTACAAGGACTCCACACACCCATGCCACCGTCTGCTTGATCCACTTCCATCTGGCAGACGTTACAAGGCCTTCTAAGCTCGCACCTCCAGACTAAGGAACGGCTCGGGGCGGCACAGCGGTAGAGTTGCTGCCTTACAGCGAATGCAGCGCCGGAGACTCAGGTTCGATCCCGACTACGGGTGCTGTCTGTACGGAGTTTGTACGTTCTCCCCGTGACCTGCGTGGGTTTCCTCCCACACTCCAAAGACGTTCAGGTATGTAGGTTAATTGGCTGGGCAAATGTAAAAAATTGTCCCTAGTGTGTGTAGGATAGTGTTAATGTGCGGGGATTGCTGGGCGGCGCGGACCCGGTGGGCCGAAAGGCCTGTTTCCGCGCTGTATCTAAAGCTTTATTCCTAGAGCTATAGCTGCTCTGAATCCCAGCTATTTACGATATACATTAATGACTTAGATGAAGGGATTAAAAGTACCATTAGCAAATTTGCAGATGATACTAAACTGGGGGGTAGTGTGAATTGTGAGGAAGATGCAATAAGGCTGCAGGGTGACTTGGACAGGTTGTGTGAGTGGGCGGATACATGGCAGATGCAGTTTAATGTAGATAAGTGTGAGGTTATTCACTTTGGAAGTAAGAATAGAAAGGCAGATTATTATCTGAATGGTGTCAAGTTAGGAAGAGGGGATGTTCAACGAGATCTGGGTGTCCTAGTGCATCAGTCACTGAAAGGAAGCATGCAGGTACAGCAGGCAGTGAAGAAAGCCAATGGAATGTTGGCCTTCGTAACAAGAGGAGTTGAGTATAGGAGCAAAGAGGTCCTTCTACAGTTGTACCGGGCCCTGGTGAGACCGCACCTGGAGTACTGTGTGCAGTTTTGGTCTCCAAATTTGAGGAAGGATATTCTTGCTATTGAGGGCGTGCAGCGTAGGTTCACTAGGTTGATTCCCGGAATGGCGGGACTGTCGTATGTTGAAAGGCTGGAGCAATTAGGCTTGTATACACTGGAATTTAGAAGGATGAGGGGGGATCTTATTGAAACGTATAAGATAATTAGGGGATTGGACACATTAGAGGCAGGAAACATGTTCCCAATGTTGGGGGAGTCCAGAACAAGGGGCCACAGTTTAAGAATAAGGGGTAGGCCATTTAGAACGGAGATGAGGAAGAACTTTTTCAGTCAGAGAGTGGTGAAGGTGTGGAATTCTCTGCCTCAGAAGGCAGTGGAGGCCAGTTCGTTGGATGCTTTCAAGAGAGAGCTGGATCGAGCTCTTAAGGATAGCGGAGTGAGGGGGTATGGGGAGAAGGCAGGAACGGGGTACTGATTGAGAGTGATCAGCCATGATCACATTGAATGGCGGTGCTGGCTCGAAGGGCTGAATGGCCTCCTCCTGCACCTATTGTCTATTGTCTATTGAATCGGTCCTGCTGAGAGCCCGCCATGATCTGTCTCTGCCCCCAGTGTCATCTGGCACAACTGACCACCTACATGAACCTTTTTTTGCACTTTACCTTGTTCCCCCTTTTTCTTTTTCCTTCCCACCCCCCCCCCCTTTTTGTTGTTTTCATGTTCGCCGTGATTTATTTAAATATTTGACTTGATAGCATCGATATGGAAGCGGCAATCAAAATCTCGTTGTACTTGTACAATGACAATAAAGGATATTGTATTGTATTGTAGTGAGAGAGTTTAGGACTAGAGAGCACAGCCTCAGAATAAAAGGATACACCTTTCGAGTGTACAGTGCCCTCCATAATGTTTGGGAGAAAGACCCAGCATTTATTTATTTGCCTCTGTACTCCACAATTTGAGATTTGTAATAGAAAAAAAAATCACATATGGTTAAAGTGCACAGTGTCAGATTTTATCAAAGGCCATTTATAGAATTTTGGTTTCACCATGAGGAAATTACAGCAGTGTTTATACATAGTCCCCCCCATTTCAGGGCACCATAATGTTTGGGACACATGGCTTCACAGGTGTTTGTAATTGCTCAGGTGTGTTTAATTGCCTCCTTAATGCAGGTATTAGAGAGCTCTCAGCACCTAGTCTTTCCATCACCTTTGGAAACGTTCATTGTTGTCTATCAACATGAGGACCAAAGTTGTGCCAATGAAAGTCAAAGAAGCCATTATGAGACTGAGAAACAAGAATAAAACCGTTAGGGATATCAGCAAAACCTTCGGCTTCCCAAAATCAACTGTTTGGAACATCATTAAGAAGAAAGAGAGCACTGGTGAGCTTACTAATCACAAAGGGACTGTCAGGCCAAGGAAGACCTCCACAGCTGATGACAGAAGAATTATCTCTATAATAAAGAAAAATCCCCAAACACCTGTCCGACAGATCAGAAACATTCTTCAGGAGTCAGGTGTGGATTTGTCAATGACCACTGTCTGCAGAAGACTTCATGAACAGAAATATAGAGGCTACAATGCAAGATGCAAACCACTGGTTAGCCGCAAAAATAGTATGGCCAGGTTACAGTTTGCCAAGAAGTACTTAAAAGAGCAACCACAGTTCTGGTAAAAGGTCTTGTGGACAGATGAGATGAAGATTAACTATAATTAGAGTATGCCAAGAGCAAAGTATGGAGGAGAGAAGGAACTGCCCAAGATCCAAAGTATACCACCTCATCTGTGAAACATGGTGGTGGGCGTGTTATGACCTGGGCATGTATGGCTGCTGAAGGTACTGGCTCACTTATCTTCATTGATGATACAACTGCTGATGGTAGTAGCATAATGAATTCTGAAGTGTATAGACACATCCTATCTGCTCAAGTTCAAACAAATGCCTCAAAATTCATTGGCGGGCGGTTCATTCTACAGCAAGACAATGATCCCAAATTTACTGCTAAAGCAACAAAGGAGTTTTTGAAAACTAAAAAATGGTCAATTCTTGAGTGGCCAAGTCAATCACCTGATCTGAACCCAATTGAGCATGCCTTTTATATGCTGAAGAGAAAACTGAAGGGGACTAGCCCCCAAAACAAGCATAAGCTAAAGATGGCTGCAATACAGGCCTGGCAGAGCATCACCAGAGAAGACACCCAGCAACTGGTGATGTCCATGAATCGCAGACTTCAAGCAGTCATTGCATGCAAAGGATGTGCAACAAAATACTAAACATGACTACTTTCATTTACATGACATTGCTGTGTCCCAAACATTATGGTGCCCTGAAATGGGGGGGACTATGTATAAACACTGCTGTAATTTCTACATGGTGAAACCAAAATGTATAAAAGTGGCCTTTATTAAAATCTGACAACGTGCACTTTAAACACGTGATTTTTTTTCTAGTACAAATCTCAAATTGTGGAGTACAGAGGCAAATAAATAAATGATGGGTCTTTGTCCCAAACTTTACGTAGATGAGCAGGAGTTTCTTTAGTCAGAGGGTGGTGAATCTGTGGAATTCATTGTAACAGAGGGCTTTGGAGGCTAAGTATTTGGGTATTTTTAAAGCGGAGATTGACAGTCTTGATTAGGAAGGGTGTCACATGTCTGCGAAGGGCGCGCTGCATCGTCAAGGACAGCTCTCACCCCAACCACAGATTGTTTACCCTCCTCCCATCTGGGAGGCGCTACAGGTCTCTCTGTTCCCGGACCTGCAGGTTCAGGAACAGCTTCTTTCCTGCGGTCGTTACCTTACTTAACTCTGTGCTTCGGTGATTGCTGCCACGCAATAACATTGGTTATCTTGTTACTACGGCACCTTTCAAGGGGTGGGATATATTAGGCAGCAAGTGAACAGTCAGTTCTTGAAGTTGATGTGTTGGATGCAGGAGAAATGGGCAGGAGTAAAGACCTGAGCGACTTTGACAAGGGCCAAATTGTTATGGGCAGACGACTGGGTCAGAGCATTTCTGAAACGGCAAGGCTTGTGGGGTGCTCCCGGTCAGCAGTGGTGAGTACCTACCGACAGTGGTCCGAGGAGGGACAAACCACAAACCGGCGACAGACAGGGTGTTGGGCGCCCAAGGCTCATCGATGCGCGAGGGCAACGAAGGCTATCCCGTCTGGTCCGAACCGACAGAAGGTCGACTGTGGCACAAGTCACAGAAAATGCTAATGGTGGTCACGGGAGGAATGTGTCACAATACACAGTGCATCGCACCCTGCTGCGTATGGTGCTGCACACGGAGGACCAACAGCATATTAGGCAGGTGGGCATAATGTTTTGGCTCATCGGGTCATAATGTTTTGGCTGATCGGTGTATATCCTGCACTCTGTATCTTCCCCTTTGCTCTATCTTGAGTACTTGGGTTTGACTTGATTGTGTCTATTTGTGGTATATCTGGTCTGTTCGGATATCATGCAGTACAAAGCGTTGCACTGTACTTCAGTACACGTGGCAATAATAAACCTTAACCTATCTGAGCAAAGGACTCCCCGTTCTACTGCTTCCTTAAAAAAAGTGACCATTTTGAAAAAAGTAAACATGCAAAAACAAAAACGAACAGCTGACATCGGTCCTCAAGGCGCCCGACAACCTTGCATAAGATCACCAGTGATAGGAGCAGAATTAGGCCATTCGGCCCCTCAAGTCTACTCCGTCATTCAATCACAGCTGATCTATCTCTCCCTCCTAACCCCATTCTCCTGCCTTCTCCCCATAACCCCTGACACCCGCACTAATCAAGAATCTATCTATCTACGCCCGAAAAATAGCCACTGACTTGGCCTCCACAGCCTTGTGTGGCAAAGAATTCCACAGATTCACCACCCTCTGGCTAAATAAATTCCACCCCATCTCCTTCTTAAAGGTAGATCCTTTAATTCTGAGGCTGTGCCCTCTAGTCCCACGATGTGGAGACATCCCTCCCCACATCTACTGGATCCAAGCCTCAGCAGAGAGAGATGTCGGTGGTGCAATGTGGCTTCACCTGATGTCTGAGGAGATGCATCAACCTCGAGGGTGGCAGCATAGCGTTCATGAGCCTGTGCCAGAACTCCAAGCTGCAAGGCCTGCTCGCCAGTGGGAAGATCGGCTTCGTTCTCTTCGTTGACGGGGAAAGCAATGTCACTCAGGGGTTCCTCCTTTATCTTCAATGGTTTGGTGTCCTCGGCGGAGGTTTTCTCTGGGCTGACCAGTTTCTCATACTCTTCAGCCAGTTGCTTGCTCACCTGTAGGCAAGATGTGCAGAGTAAGTGTGAAACCATAAAGGGTCAAGATAGAATCAAAGAATTATCCCACCCACTTAGGGCGGTCACGGTGGCGCAGCGGTAGGGTTGCTGCCTTACAGGGAATGCAGCGCCGGAGATCAGGGTTCCATCCCGACTACGGGTGCTGTCTGTACGGAGTTTGTACGTTCTCCCCGTGACCTGCGTGGGTTTTCTTCCTGAGATCTTCGGTTTCCTCCCACACTCCAAGGACGTACAGGTTTGCAAGTTAATTGGCTTGGTGTGAATGTAAAAATTGTCCCTAGTGGGTATAGGATAGTGCTAGTGTGCGGGGATCGCTGGTCCACTAGTAGGAGAGTCTAGGACCAGAGGGCGCAGCCTCAGAATAAAAGGGCATACAATAGACAATAGGTGTAGGAGTAGGCCATTTGAGCCAGCACCACCATTCAATGTGATCATGGCTGATCATTCTCAATCAGTACCCCGTTCCTGCCTTCTCCCCATACCCCCTGACTCCGCTATCCTTAAGAGCTCTATCTAGCTCTCTCTTGAATGCATTCAGAGAATTGGCCTCCACTGCCTTCTGAGGCACAGAATTCCACAGATTCACAACTCTCTGACTGAAAAAAGTTTTCCTCATCTCAGTTCTAAATGGCCTACCCCTTATTCTTAAACTGTGGCGCCTGGTTCTGGACTCGCCCAACATTGGGAACATGTTTCCTGCCTCTAGCGGGTCCAACCCCTTAATAATCTTATACGTTTCGATAAGATCCCCTCTCATCCTTCTAAACTCCAGTGTATACAAGCCTAGTCGCTCTAGTCTTTCAACATACCTTTAGAAATGAGATGAGGAGGAATTTCTTTAGTCAGAGGATGGTGTATCTGTGGAATTCATTGCCACAGATGGCTGTGGAGGCCTAGTCAGTGGGTATTTTTAAGGAGGAGATGGCAGATTCTTGATTAGTGAAGTTTATGGAGAGAAGGCAGGATTACTGGAGCAAGACACAAAATACTGCAGTAACCCAGCAGGTCAGGCAGTATCTCTGGATAGAAGCAATGGGCGATGTTTCGGGTCGAGACCCTTCAGACCGAGAGTCAGGGGAGAGGGAGACAAGGAGATATGGAAGGTTGAGGTGTAAAAACGAGACATCAAAGGGGATGATGGCCAAGGAAAATGTTGAATAGATCATTGTTATTTGGGGGAAGTGACAACAAAGCATACAAAGATAAAATTCAATCAGGAGGACAGTCAGACTGGGTGGAGAACCAGGAAGGGGGAGGTGATGGAGAGAGAGAGAGAGAGAGGGAAAGCAAGGGTTACTTGAAGTAAGAGAAGTCAATAATATGTCTCTGAATGGTGTCAAGTTAGGAAGAGGGGATGTTCAACGAGATCTGGGTGTCCTAGTGCATCAGTCACTGAAAGGAAGCATGCAGGTACAGCAGGCAGTGAAGAAAGCCAATGGAATGTTGGCCTTCGTAACAAGAGGAGTTGAGTATAGGAGCAAAGAGGTCCTTCTGCAGTTGTATCGGGCCCTGGTGAGACCGCACCTGGAGTACTGTGTGCAGTTTTGGTCTCCAAATTTGAGGAAGGATATTCTTGCTATTGAGGGCGTGCAGCGTAGGTTCACTAGGTTAATTCCCGGAATGGCGGGACTGTCGTATGTTGAAAGGCTGGAGCAATTAGGCTTGTATACACTGGAATTTAGAAGGATGAGGGGGGATCTTATTGAAACATATAAGATAATTAGGGGATTGGACACATTAGAGGCAGGAAACATGTTCCCAATGTTGGGGGAGTCCAGAACAAGGGGCCACAGTTTAAGAATAAGGGGTAGGCCATTCAGAACGGAGATGAGAAAAAACTTTTTCAGTCAGAGTTGTAAATCTGTGGAATTCTCTGCCTCAGAAGGCAGTGGAGGCCAATTCTCTGGATGCTTTCAAGAGAAAGCTAGAGTTCTTAATGATAGCGGAGTCAGGGGGTAGATTTTAGATTTTTTTTAGATTTAAAGATACAGCGCAGAAACAGGCCCTTCGGCCCACCGGGTCCGCGCCGACCAGCGATCCCCGCACATTAACACTATCCTACACCCACTAGGGACAATTTTTACATTTGCCCAGCCAATTAACCTACAAACCTGCACGTCTTTGGAGTGTGGGAGGAAACCGAAGGTCTCGGAGAAAACCCACGCAGGTCACGGGGAGAATGTACAAACTCTGTACAGACGGCGCCCGTAGTCGGGATGGAACCTGAGTCTCCAGCGCTGTATTCGCTGTAAGGCAGCAACTCTACCGCTGCGCCGCCGCGCCGCCCTTTGGGGAGCAGCGGTATGGGGAGAGGGCAGGAACGGGGTACTAATTATGGATGATCAGCCATGATCACGGTGAATGGCGGTGCTGGCTTGGAGGGCTGAATGGCCTCCTCCTGCACCTGATTTGTATGTTGCTACGTGCTGGGATAGCGTGCGGAGCCCACCTGGAGCATGTAGGTGTGGTAGTCCTTGATGCGGTGCTGCCAGAAGCTCTGGAGGGACAGCACGCTGCCGATGCCCATCTCGTGGAACACCTGCTCCATCACGTCCTGGAAGGGGGTCCGGCCCACCCGTGCCTCCCTGTCCGCCGCGGAGCGCAGGAGCCGCGTGAATTTGTAGTAGTACTCGCTGGCCACGTCCGTCAGCGTCTCCAGCACGCTCTCGTGAGCGCACTCGAACCCCGCATGGGCCAGCACCGTGGCCACCGACTGGTACAGGAGCTGCCGGCAGGACGTCCAGCTCAGCTCAGTCGCCGGCTCGCCTTTCCCTCTGCAAACACAAGCCGCGTTAGTCCCCCACCCGAAAGGTTGCCGTTCCATGTCCCCCAGAGATGGTGTCTGACCCCGCTGGTTACTCCAGCACTTTGTGTCCTCTGCATTATGCCCTTGACCTCTGCCAACTTTCCAACCCCAGCCATTCCATCTTCTCCCCGCTCACGTCAGGCAGACTGTAAAAGCTTGAAAGCGCGCACCACCAGACTCAGGAACAGCTTCTTCCCCTCTGTTATCAGGCTTCTGAACGGCCCTTCCATAAGCTAGGGTCCTGCCCGATTCACCTCTACCCCACTGCGGACATTGGACTTTTTTCATAAGTTCATAAGTGATAAGAGTAGAATTAGGCCATCAAGTCTACTCCACCATTCAATCGTGGCTGATCTATCTCTCCCTCCTAACCCCATTCTCCTGCCTTCTCCCCATAACCCCTGACACCTGTACTAATCAAGAATCTAACAATCTCTGCCTTAAAAATATCCACTGACTTGGCCTCCTGAATGAATTCCAGATTCACCGCCCTCTGACTAAAGAAATTCCTCCTCATCTCCTTCCTAAATTCTGAGGCTGTACCCTCTGGTCCTGGACTCTCCCACTAGTGGAAACATCCTCTCCACATCCACTCTATCCAGGCCTTTCACTACTCTGTATGTTTCAATGAGGTCCCCCCCCCCCCCTCATCCTACTAAACTCCAGCGAGTACAGGCCCAGTGCCGACAAACTCTCATCATATGTTAACCCACTCATTCCTGGGATCATTCTTGTAAACCTCCACTGGACCTTCTCCAGAGCCAGCACATCCTTCCTCAGATATGGGGCTCAAAATTGCTCACAATATTCCAAATGCGGCCAAATCAGCACCTTATAGAGCCTCATCCCTGTTTTTGTATTCTAGTCTTCTTGAAATAAATGCTAGCGTTGCGTTTGTCTTTCTTACTACCGAATCGACTTGTAAGTTAAGTTGTCTGGAGCTGATATACTACAATTCCTAGAGCTATTTTCTGCACTCTGTATCTTCCCTTTGCTCTACGTATTGTACTTGAGTTTGACTTGATTGTGATAATATATTGCATTATCTGATCTGTTTGGATAACATGCAGAACAAAGTTTTGCACTGTACTTCGGTACACGTGACAATAATAAACCTAAGCAAGGATCTGCCTCACTTAAAGAAACATCTAGTGCAGCTTAATTAGGATCTTAAAAGTGAAATTGGCAGTTCCTTTGTTGGAAAAGGTGTCAAGGGATAAATGGGAACCTATGATAAAGATTAGAAATCCAGTTGTATTGATCCAGTTCTTGCTATTGAGGGCGTGCAGCGTAGGTTTACTAGGTTAATTCCCGGAATGGCGGGACTGTCATATGTTGAAAGACTGGAGCGACTAGGCTTGTATACACTGGAATTTAGAAGGATGAGAGGAGATCTTATCGAAACGTATAAGATTATTAAGGGGTTGGACACGTTAGAGGCAGGAAACATGTTCCCAATGTTGGGGGAGACCAGAACAAGGGGCCACAGTTTAAGAATAAGGGGTAGGCCATTTAGAACTGAGATGAGGAAAACCTTTTTCAGTCAAAGAGTTGTCAATCTGTGGAATTCTCTGCCTCAGAAGGCAGTGGAGGCCAATTCTCTGAATGCATTCAAGCGAGAGCTAGATAGAGCTCTTAAGGATAGCGGAGTCAGGGGGTACGGGGAGAAGGCAGGAACGGGGTACTGATTGAGAATGATCAGCCATGATCACATTGAATGGCGGTGCTGGCTAGAAGGGCCGAATGGCCTCCTCCTGCAACTATTGTCTGTTGTCTATTGTTTATTGTCTATTGCCTATTGTCTATTGTCTATTGTCTATTGTCGATTGTCTATTGTCTATTGTCTAAAGCAGAACAGATACGAGTAGCTGAAAAACCTCCTGCTGGTCTAACAAGTCTCCATTCTAGTTTAATCACAAATTGATTAATTGAAAGACACGGTATGGAAGCAGGATTTGCAGCCCACCGTGTCCACGCTGATCATCGATCACGCATTTGCACTAGTATTGTGTTATCCCACTTTCGCATCCACTCCTTACACGGTACGGGCAGGTTACAGAGGGCCAATTAACCTACAAACCCGCGCGTCTTTGGGATGTGGGAGGAAACCGGAGCACCCGGAGGAAACCCATGCAGTCACAGGTAGAACAATAGACACTAGACAATAGGCAATAGGTGCAGGAGGAGGCCATTCGGCCCTTCGAGCCAGCACCACCATTCAATGTGATCTTGGCTGATCATTCTCAATCAGTACCCCGTTCCTGCCTTCTCCCCATACCCCCTGACTCCGCTATCCTTAAGAGCTCTATCTAGCTCTCTCTTGAATGCATTCAGAGAATCGGCCTCCACTGCCTCCTGAGGCAGTGAATTCCACAGATTTACAACTCTCTGACTAAAAAAGTTTTTCCTCATCTCTGTTCTAAATGGCCTACCCCTTAGTCTTAAACTGTGGCCCCTGGTTCTGGACTCCCCCAACATTGGGAACATGTTTCCTGCCTCTAACGTGTCCAACCCCTTAATAATCTTATACATTTCGATAAGATCCCCT
The DNA here is from genome assembly GCF_053455715.1 of Rhinoraja longicauda. Classification (NCBI taxonomy): domain Eukaryota; kingdom Metazoa; phylum Chordata; class Chondrichthyes; order Rajiformes; family Arhynchobatidae; genus Rhinoraja; species Rhinoraja longicauda. The sequence continues at coordinate 1,998,144 of NC_135957.1, forward strand.
TTCATCCTTCTAAATTCCAGTGTATACAAGCCTAGTCGCTCCAGTCTTTCAACATACGACAGTCCCGCCCGCCATTGCGGGCAAGAGGAGACTGCCGTTCATTACCAAACATCTGCAGGTTATTCCAGAACCAGGGGCCACACAGTCTAAGAATAAAGGGGAGGCCATTTAAAACTGAGATGAGAAAAAGCTTTTTCACCCAGAGAGTTGTGAATTTGTGGAATTCTCTGCCGCAGAGGGCAGTGGAGGCCAATTCACTGGATGAATTTAAAAGAGAGCTCTAGGGGCTAGTGGAATCAAGGGATATGGGGAGAAGGCAGGCACGGGTTACTGATTGTGGATGATCAGCCATGATCATAATGAATGGCGGTATTTATTCACACAATGCTGGAGTAACTCAGCAGGTCAGGCAGCATCTCAGGAGAGAAGGAATGGGTGACGAAGGGGCTCGACCCGAAACCTCACCCATTCCTTCTCTCCTGAGGTGCGGCCTGACCTGCTGAGTTACTCCAGCATTTTGTGAATAAATACCTTCGATTTGTACCAGCATCTGCAGTTATTTTCTTAATGAATGGCGGTGCTGGCTCGAAGAGCCAAATGGCCTCCTCCTGCACTTATTTTCTATGATATACTGCCGAGTACTTTGAGTTTGGCCCTAACCAGCTTCCCTGGAAACTGCTGCCAATTTACCACTGGGTTGTGTGTATATTAACATTAGCAGAAGACCAGCTCCCACAAATCACTTGACCTAACTACGGTGGGATCAATAAAGTCGATTTGCGGTCAGTGTAAAAGAAACATAAATTGTAATGACACTGAAAGATTCACCTCCGCTTCAAGTGCCTTAATAAGGACTGAAACATTATTTTTTCCCAATGATCACAACTTGGAGAGCATCTACTCCAACACCACTGTTGGTCAGTGCCACCGTGATGGTTAGTAGTAGCTCCACCAACTGCACACCGATCAGGGCAGGAGATTGTGGGTGCACAGGTCCAGCACATAGTCCAGCTTTTTGGGATGAGAGGCCTGTCCTATCGAGAGGAGCTAGACAATTTGAGATGGACACAAAGTGCTGGAGAAACTCAGTGGGTCAGGCAGCATCTCTGGAGAAAAAGGACGGGTGACATTTCGGGTCAGGACCCTTAATTCAGTCCCAAGTAGGGTCCCGACCCAAAACGGCAGCCATCCTTTTTCGCCCGAGATGCCAACTGACCTGCTGAGTCACTTCGGCAGTTTAGATTTAGATTTAGAGATACAGTGCGGAAACAGGCCCTTCGGCCCACCGGGTCCGCGCCGCCCAGCGATCCCCGCACACTAACACTATCCTACACACACTAGGGGGAATTTTTACATTTGCCCAGCCAATTAACCTACATACATGTACGTCTTTGGAGTGTGGGAGGAAACCGAAGATCTCGGAGAAAACCCACGCAGGTCACGGGGAGAACGTACAAACTCTGTACAGACGGCGCCCGTAGTCAGGATGGAACCCGAGTCTCAGGCGCTGCATTCCCTGTAAGGCAGCAACTCTACCGCTGCGCCAATGTGGCAGTTTATATCTACCGTTGGTATGAACCAGCATCCTTTCTCGTCAATTTGAGCCTGTATTCTCTAGAGTTTAGAAGGATACAAGATGGTCTTATTCAAATATACAAGATCCAAAGGGAATTTGGAGGAGGAGCTGTTGAGACATTACCACAAGTGGGAGAATGACAAACAAGGGGACATTGTTGCAAGATAAAGGGGCGATCATTTAAAACTGAACCATGAAGAAATGTCTTACCTCTGAGGGCAGTGATTCTCTGGGATTTTCTGCCTCACAAAAGTGGTGGAGGTCGGATCAATAGATATGCTGATGGATGTGGGGACAGGTGAGAGTTATGAGGAACAGGCATAGCTGCAAGGATTTTCCATCGAAGCTGAAGATCGACACTAAATGCTGAAGTAACTCAACAGTTCAAGTGGCATCGCTGGAGAACACGGATAGGTGATGTTTCGGTTTGGGACCCTTCTTCAGTCTGATTGCAAGGGGGCGGGGGAGGGAGGGAGGGAAAGAAAGTTGGGAGAGAGGAGGGGCAGGACAGAGCATGGCAGGTACCTGGGTGAACACAGGCGAGGGAGTTATATGACAGGCAGATTGTTATACAAAGGCCATGGATGAGGAGACGGGTGTGGGGCCCCGAGAGGATAAAGAGTTGCCAATTGTTCAGCTCGAGGATAGAAAAGATGCGAATTGTGTATCCTTTGTCAATGATACAGGTGGAGGTGGAGGAAAATAGGTGCAACGTCAGCCTGGTTACAGGGGAGGGGGGAAAGAGAGTCAGAGAGGGGTTGGGGGGGGGGGTAAAGAAAGAGGGGGTGGGTTTTGGAGGAGAAAGAGGAGGGGGAAAGGAGGCTGTGGTTTGGTTAGTTACTCAAAATTGGACAATTCAATGTTCAAATCATTGGCGAGTAAGCTACCCTAGCGGAACAGTGGCACGTTGGCGCAGCGGTAGAGTTGCTGCCTTGCAGCGAATGCAGCGCCGGAGACCCGGGTTCCATCCCGACTACGGGCGCCGTCTGTACGTTGTTTGTACGTTCTCCCCGTGACCTGCTTGGGCTTTCTCCGAGATCTTCGGTTTCCTCCCACACTCCAAAGACATGCAAGTTTGTAGGTTAATTGACTGGGTAAATGTAAAAATATTGTCCCTAGTGGGTGTAGGATAGTGTTAGTGTGCGGGGATCGCTGGGTGGCGCGGACTCGGTGGGCCGAAGGGCCTGTTTCTGCGCTGTATCTCTAAATCTAAAAAATATGAGGTGCTATTCCTCCAGTTTGCTCGATGGCAATGGAGGAGGCAGAAAGGTCAGTGTTGGAATGGGAAGCGGGTTTAAAATGGTTAGCAAACTGTTTCCATGCGGTATTTCTAAACTAAACCCCTGACTTCCGATTTACCTCATTGGAGACCTTCAAACTACTGTATCTTTAATCGGACTTTATCTTGCACTAAACATTATACCATTTATCCTGTCCTTTCCCCCCCCCCCCCCCCCCCCCCCCCATCCCCCTCAATATCTTCTCCTTATTTCCTTCTTTTAATTCATCCCTTTTCCACAAACTCCCTCTCCCTCCCTCACTCACTTTCCCCTATATTCTCTCCCCTCACTTGAATCAGGGACTGTCTCATCCCGGTCACTCCCTCTTCTCTCCTCTCTCACCAGGCTAGAAGTACAGAGGTTTGAAAACGCACACCTCCAGATTCAGGGACAGTTTCTTCCCAGGCTGTTATCGGGCAACTGAACCGCCCTCTCACCAACTAGAGAGCGGCCCCCCCCCCGACCTACCGTCTGCCTCATTGACGACCCTCAGACTATCGTTAACCAGACTTTGCTGGACGTTACCTTGTACTAAGCGTTATTCCTTTTATCCTGCATCTGTACAGTGTGGACGGGTTGATTGTAATCGTACAGTCTTCCCGCCGAACAAAAAGGCTTTCCACTGTACCTCAGTAAACTGAGCTAAGTTGAGCTAAACTGAGCCAAGGTAGACACAAAAGTAGACACAAAATGCTGGAGTAACTCAGCGGGTCAGGCAGCATCTCGGGAGAGAAGGAATGGGTGATGAAACGTCGCCCATTCCTTCTCTCCTAGGATGCTGCCTGACCCGCTGAGTTACTCCAGCATTTTGTGTCTACTTTCGATTTAAACCAGCATCTGCAGTTCTTTTTTCCCCGGGACTGTCATATGTTGAAAGACTGGAGCGACTAGGCTTGTATACACTGGAATTTAGAAGGATGAGAGGGTATGTTATCGAAACGTGTAAGATTATTAAGGGGTTGGACACGTTAGAGGCAGGAAACATGTTCCCAATGTTGGGGGAGTCCAGAACCAGGGGCCACAGTTTAAGAATAAGGGGTAGGCCATTTAGAACGGAGATGAGGAAAAACTTTTTCAGTCAGAGAGTTGTAAATCTGTGGAATTCTCTGCCTCAGAAGGCAGTGGAGGCCAATTCTCTGAATGCATTCAAGAGAGAGCTAGATAGAGCTCTTAAGGATAGCGGAGTCAGGGGGTATGGGGAGAAGGCAGGAACGGGGTACTGATTGGGAATGATCAGCCATGATCACATTGAATGGCCGTGGTGGCTCGAAGGGCCGAATGTCCTCCTCCTGCACCTATTGTCTATTGTCTATTGTCTAAATTGAGCTAAGCTAAGCTAATGAGCAGCCCTTCTCTCTGTCTTTCAGAACTCACCTGTAGAAGTCGCTCTCTGGGTCACTGTGCCTCAGCTGGAAGGGGAACGTTGGCGTCTTGCTGTCGAGGGGCAGTAGCTCCTCGGGCAGCAGGGGGGAGCTGGGGGGTGGCGGCAGGGGCTCCGGCTCCTCGGCCTTCAGCCCGTCGGCCTGGGGCTGCCCCTGGGCCTGGGCCTGGGCCTGCCCCTGGGCGGCGGCAACCAGGCCGCGCAGCCTGCGGTTGTACTGGATCAGCTGGATGGTGTGGAGGGTCAGGCCGCAGGGCTCTGACGGCACGTCCAGCACGGTGGCCGCCCGGGGCCGCTCGGCGGACGGCTGGTGCAGAGGAGGGTCCTGGATCTCCACCGTCCGGAACTCCCGCTGCAGCAGGTCGAAGGAACTGCGGCTGGGCTGAGAGGACGACACCGGTATCTCACCCCAGTACTTGATCATCTTTAATCCCAGTCCGACACCACGTCACAGCTTTAAGCAAAGCAGAGTCTGAACGCGCGCAGCGTGTCGGTTAACTACCGCCGCTTGACAATTGTCCAGACAGATCTTCTGGAGCCAAGGAAGAGAAGTTAATCAATAAACCGGCCAGTCTTTAACAAAAGAAACCTTGATAACGCAGGCTAATGGATCACTCTCGGCTGACAACTGCTGCAATACCCTCGGTGAAATCTGTGGAGATGAAAGGGAAGATTATTTTAATGCTTCGGGCAACTTAGAGGCTGAGTAAAATGCACAGAAATTAGAATAGTGACATAAGGGAGATAGATGCTGGTGTACAAAAAATATAGACACAAAGTGCAGGAGTTACTCAGCAGGTCAGCTAGCATCTCTGAAGAACACTGAAGAAGTCTGGTCTGCCCCAACAGCTGCTGACAACCTTCTACCGCTGCACCATAGAGAGCATCCTAACACATGGCATCCCTGTGTGGTACCTCAGCTGCACGGAGGCAGAGAGGAGAGCTCTTCAGCGGGTAGTCCATAGAGCTCAGAGGACCATCGGAACACAGCTACCAGCCTTGGAGGGCATCTACAACACACGATGCCTCAGAAAAGCCACCAGCATCCACAAAGACTCTTCACAGCCCTGCAACAGTCTGTTCGAACTTCTACCATCGGGCAGACGATACAAGGCCTTCTACGCCCGCACCTCCAGACTCAGGAACAGCTTCATCCCCAGGGCCATAGCTGCTATGAACCGGTCCTGCTGAGCCGGATGGTCACATCGCACAGTGAACCGGCACAGATCTACTTGCACTTTATTCTGTTTTAAAACTGTTACAATTTGTTTCATTGGGTTGTTTAAATTAATACTGACTAGCTAATTAATTTATTGCATCGTATGGGAGGCGCATTCCCAATCTCGTTGTACCCCTGTACAATGACAATGAAGATATATTGTATTGTGTTGTATTGTATTGTATTGTATGGATGAAGGACACGAAAGAAGAAGAGCCACTAGGACTTTGGGCTTTTGTTTCATACCAATATTGATCATTTTTATTTTATTGAACTTTCTCTGGTTTATTGTTTTATCTTTGAGTCATGTGTTTACAGAGCTGTTATGCTGCTGAATTCCATTGTTTCTTTCTCGATGCACCAGACTATTGACTCTTACATGTGGATCAGGTGCAGGCAGAGGTGATTAATTTCAGTTGGCATAATGGTCAGCACAGATACCGTGGGCCGAAGGGCCTGTTCCTGAGCTGTGTCGTTCTTTGCAACAATAAACAGTTCGGAACTTATTGCCAAGTGCAAATTAACACCAGGACATGTTATTCATAATAATGACAGCAGTATAAAAATATGTGAAGGAAGGAACTGCAGATAATAGACAATAGGTGCAGGAGGAGGCCATTCGGCCCTTCGAGCCAGCACCACCATTCAATGTGATCATGGCTGATCATTCTCAATCAGTACCCCGTTCCTGCCTTCTCCCCATACCCCCTGACTCCACTATCCTTAAGAGCTCTATCTAGCTCTCTCTTGAATGCATTCAGAGAATTGGCCTCCACTGCCTTCTGAGGCAGAGAATTCCACAGATTCACAACTCTCTGACTGAAAATGTTCTTCCTCATCTCAGTTCTAAATGGCCTACCCCTTATTCTTAAACTGTGGCCCCTGGTTCTGGACTCCCCCAACATTGGGAACATGTTTCCTGCCTCTAACGTGCCCAACCCCTTAATAATCTTATACGTTTCGATAAGATTTCCTCTCATCCTTCTAATGCTGGTTTACACCGAAGATAGGCACAAGATGCTGGAGTAACTCAGCGGGCCAGGCAGCATCTCTGGAGAGAAGGAAGGGGTGACGTTTCGGATCGAGGTCTGAAGAAGGGTCTCGACCCAAAAAGTCATCCATTCCTTCTATCCGGAGATGTTGCCTGTCCCGCCTGCTGAGTTACTCCAACATTTTGTGCCTATCTTCAGTATAAAAGTACAAATCAAAGGTATTTATTTCACAAAATGCTGGAGTAACTCAGCAGGTCAGGTAGCATCTCTGATCAGTCTGAAGAAGGATCTCGACCCGAAACGTCACCCATTCCTTCTCTCCTGAGATGCTGCCTGACCCGCTGAGTTACACCAGCATTTTGTGAAATAAATACCTTCGATTTGTACCACCATCTGCAGTTATTTTCTTACAGTATAAAAGTACCATCGGCTTTAAATCATTCTTGGAATGGACTGAAGCCATGAATGGTATTATAGAAATACAGGTTTTTATTGCTTTTTAATTTTTGTGATCACCCAAGTCAGAGTAGCTGGGAAAACATAACTTCACAGGAATGTAAACAAAATGATGGATAGGGCTGACTCTCAATCACTATTTCTGAAAGAGCCAACATGTTTAACCTGAAGTGTTGAACTGGAGTCTTTTCCCTCGATTTGGTTTAGTTAATATAGAAACATAAATAGAAACATAGAAAATAGATGCAGGTGGAGGCCATTTGGCCCTTCGAGCCAGCACCGCCATTCATTGTGCTCATGGCTGATCATCCACAATCAGTAACCCGTGCCTGCATTCTCCCCATATCCCTTGATTCCGCTAGCCCCTAGAGCTCTATCTAACTCTCTCTTAAATCCATCCAGTGATTGGCCTCCACTGCCCTCTGTGGCAGAGAATTCCACAAATTCACAACTCTCTGGGTGAAAACGTTTTTTTCTCACCTCAGTTTTAAATGGCCTCCCCTTTATTCTTAGACAGTGTGGTCCCTGGTTCTGGACTCCCCCAACATTGGGAACATTTTTTCCTGCAGTATTTTCCAGCAGAATATACTAAGACGAATACACTGGTCTTGATTCAACAAGTTTATTCAATTGTCACCACAGGGGACTTTACTCTGGTCCACAGCGTCTAACTCCCAAGGAGTCCGAAGTTCAGCGGGCATGAAGAAGTCGGCGTGCTAGGCGGGAGTTGCCTGGCTTTTACCGCGATCTCCTGAAAGCCAGGAATTTGGTCACCTTCAGCCAGCGCACTGCTCCTCAGGGGGAGGGGGGTGCTGTGGTTGTGAGGGGGGCCGGTCCTCACCCTGTCATGGTGGGTGTCGAGGAGAGGCGTGTGCGTGGAGCGATTCCGATTGGGCTTACCCCCGCTCCGTCGGAATTGGTCATCGGGCCCACGGCCCGGGTCACTTCCCGAGATCTTATCGAAACGTATAAGATTATTAAGGGGTTGGACACATTAGAGGCAGGAAACATGTTCCCAATGTTTGGGGAGTCCAGAACAAGGGGCCACAGTTTGAGAATAAGGGGTAGGCCATTTAGAACAGAGATGAGGAAAAACTTTTTCAGTCAGAGAGTTGTGAATCTGTGGAATTCTCTGCCTCAGAGGGCAGTGGAGGCCAATTCTCTGAATACATTCAAGAGAGAGCTAGATAGAGCTCTTAAGGATAGCGGAGTCATGGGGTATGGGGAGAGGGCAGGAACTGGGTACTGATTGAGAATGATCAGCCACGATCACATTGAATGGCGGTGCTGGCTCGATGGGCCGAATGGCCTACTCCTGCACCTATTGTCTATTGTCTATTGAGAGCCGGCCCCATGCAATATGAGCCGCCTTTCCCAGATGCCCAGCGTGCCGTTCCGTGATGCGGAGAGGCCTGTATTGTACAGGCTGCTCCTGCACACTCTCCACTTCCTCGCTCTCGTCTTCCGTCCCAAAATGCTCTGGCGGTCCGTGTTACCCCCTGACGGCAGGAGCGGTACCCAGTGGAAGTCTCTCTATAAGGGGGTCCTCCCCCTTTACATCGGGGACCTGGGGTGGAGAGTGTTGCATAAGGCTGTGGCCTGTAACAGGTACTTGAGCCGGTTCATGGACTCATCTGCCGCCTGTCACTTCCGCGGCGAGGAAGAGACCATGTGCCGTTTGTATTTACAGTGCGAGAGGTTGCAGCCCCTGTTCGAGTATCTGAAGGGGCTGCTCCTCAGGTTTTGGCTCCATTTTATTTTTGGACTCCATTTTAGCTCCTCAAGTTTTGGCTCCATCAGGCTCCTGATTTTTGGGCACAGAGGGGGGAGGGTCGGGGGAGGGAGTCTCCCTGTCGGTCTGCTCCTGGGCCTGGCCCAGATGGCCGCTCGCGGGACCAGGCAGCGGGTAGTCGACGGCCGCACAGGGGTCGGCTGCCCGACCCTCTTCCGGGGTTACGTCTGTGCCCGCGTGTCCCTGGAGAGGGGACGCTGGAGGCCGTCCGTGAACGCTGGTCGCGGCGGGAGGTCGATTGTATTGTTGACAAAGTTGGCGGGATTTTAATTTGATATTTGTTGTTTTTGGAAACTGCCGATACGGGCAGCTTTTGATTTGATCACGTTGCCACTCTGTATGTTTGTTTTGTTTTTGGAATAAAGTATTTGTAAAAAGGGCAGGGGTAGCAAAAATAAGAAATAAACCAGGTTAGATTTTTAGAAAAGGAGTCCGAAGAGCTCCCCAGAGTAAGTGATATTTAATACAAAATCCAAGAACATAAACGTTCACAATTCAGCGCCCCCATTCAGTTGTCCAATCATTATCCAAGAATATCATGTGCTAACAGTTGTTTCGTACAAATCAGCACAAGCATAACAAACACTGAAAAACAAATGACTCCCTGCTGATAGTTCAGATACAGCCTTAACTGAGCTGTGCCTTGTAAATCTCCACTCCATGTTTGGTGCTCTGCATTCTACCAGTGTGTTCTGTATTTTTCCACTGCATTGGGTACTGTTAGAATACATTCTCAGAAGCATTTTAAGAATAAGAGGCAGGCCATTTAGGACTGAGATGAGGAAAAACTTCTTCGCCCAGAGAGTTGTGAATCTGTGGAATTCGCACCCACAGAAGGCAGTGGAGGTCGATTCACTGGATGTTTTCAAGAGAGAGCTAGATTTAGCTCCAAGGACTAAAGGAATCAAGGTATATGGGGAAAAAGCAGGAATGGGGTACTGATTTTAGATGATCAGCCATGATCATATTGAATAGCGGTGCTGGCTCGAAGGTCCTGGCAACATCCTCATAAATCTTTTCTGAACCCGTTCAGGCTTGACAATATTTTTCCTGGAACGTGGTGCCCAGAACTGAACACAATATTCTAAAGGTAGACATAAAATGTTGGAGCAACTCAGTGGGTCAGGCAGCATCTCGGGAGAGAAGGAATGGGTGACGTTTCTGGTCGAGACCCTTCCTCAGACTGATGTCAGGGGAGGGGGCGGGACAAAGATAGGATGTAGTCGGAGACAGGAAGACTAATGGGAGAACTGGGAAGGGGGAGGGGATAGAGAGGGGAAGCAGGGACTACTTGAAGTTAGAGAAGTCAAACTATAATTGACTATATATCTATATACTAAAACTCTCATTTGTTATCTTGTTTGTGACTGAACTTCAGCCAAAACGGTACACGACAGCGTGACAATTTTAGGCCCACCTTACTCACCATTGTCACTTTAGTGATATTGCAAGTAGTTTTATTGAAATCGGTGTTATATTTTAAAAGTTATTCACATTTTAAAGTTTAAAAGAAGGGGAGGGGTGGGGGGAGTGGGGGAGAAGGGAGAGGGGAGGGAGGGGGGGTTGAGGAGAGAGGGGAGGACAGGGAGCTGCACCAATGCAGGAGAGGTTTGGGCCCAACAGGTCCACTTGGTCTAGTATATATATATATATATATATATATATATATATATGTTCTACACAATATTCTAAATGTGATCTCACCTACATCCTATACAACTGCAACATGAGCTCCCTACTTCTATGCTCAATACACTGACTGATGAAGGCCAAAGTGCCAAACGTCTTTTTGCCCACCTTATCTACCTGTGACTCGACCTTCAAGGAACCATGCGCCTGTACTCACATTGAATGGCGTGATCGCATTGAATGGCGGTGCTGGCTCAAAGGGACGAATGGCCTACTCCTGCACCTATTGTCTATTGTCTATTGTCTACTCCTAGATCCCTCTGCTCTGGAGGAAACCGAAGATCATGGAGAAAACCCACGCGGTCGGGGGGAGAAGGTACTAACTCCATACACACAGCACCCATAGACAGGATGAAACCCTGGTCATCTGGCCCTGTGAGGCAGCAACTCTACCGCTGCAACACCATGCTACCCATTAACATCAATAGGTTGGTTCCATCTCTGGAGAACATGGATGGGTGACGTTTCACAGAGTGCTGGAGTAACTCAGCGGGTCAGGCAGCATCTCTGGAGAACATGGATGGGTGACGTTTCACAAAGTGCTGGAATAACTCAGCGGGTCAGGCAGCATCTCTGGAGAACATGGATGGGTGATGTTTTGGGCCGGGCCCCTTCTTCAGACTGATTATAAGGAGAGAGAAACTGGATGCAAGAAAAATCCAGGACAAATTAGGACTGGCAACAGATGACAGCAGGCAACACAGGCTCGGCGATCGTTTCCCTCAACACCTTCGCTCAGTCGCCTTAACCAACCTGATCTCCCGGTGGCTGAGCACTTCATCTCCCCCTCCCACTCCCAGTCTGACCTTTCTGTCATGGGCCGCCTCCAGTGCCATAGTGAGGCCCACCGGAAATTGGAGGAACAGCACCTCATATTTCGCTTGGGCAGCTTGCAGCCCAGCGGTATGAACATTGACTTCTCCAACTTTAGATAGTTCCTCTATCCCTCTCTCCTCCTCCCCCTTCCCAGTTCCTCTGTCTTCCTGTCTCCACCTATATCCTTCCTTTGTCCCGCTCCCCCCTGACATCAGTCTGAAGAAGGGTCTCGACCCAAAACGTCACCCATTCCTTCTCTCCTGAGATGCTGCCTGACCTGCTGAGTTACTCCAGCATTTTGTGAAATAAATACCTTCGATTTGTACCAGCATCTGCAGTTATTTTCTTACACTAGATGACCTCAGGCAGGGAGGTTCCCTGATAGGCAGGTTATTATTTAGGGATGGTGTGATCCCAAGAGGGATACATCGTTTTGAACTGCAGAACTGGTTCAATTACTATAGTGGAGTGAGGGAGAGGGGAGTGTTTGTATTAGTTACCTAAAATGAGAGAATTCAACATTCATACCGTTGGGTTGTAAGCTACCCAAGCGAAATATGAGGTGCTGTTCCTCCAAAATACGCACCTTTAACTCAAATGTGAAGCAGGTGATGCTGTATGGATCAGAGACATGGAAAACAACAAAACACGCAACAAACAGGCTGCAAACATCCATTAACACCTGCCTCAGGAGACTACTAAACATCTAGAGGAGAGACAAAGTAAGCAATGCGGACCTGTGGAAAAGAACAAACCAAGATCCCATTGACTTACAAACCCGAAAGAGAAACTGGAGTTGGAGTGGACTCACCCTCAGAATACCTGCCACAAACATCACCCGGCAAGCTCTGATATTGAAACCCAAGCAAAATGAATAGAGGTCGCCCCAGGAACAGCTGGAGAAGAGGTGTCCAGGCAGAAATGTGTGGGAGTGGGCTCAACTGGGGAGATCTCCAAAGAACCGCCAACAACCGAGTGAGGTAGAGGACATTTGTCAATGGCCTCTGCTCCCTAGAGTTGTCAATCTGTGGAATTCTCTGCCTCAGAAGGCAGTGGAGGCCAATTCTCTGAATGCATTCAAGAGAGAGCTAGATAGAGCTCTTAAGGATAGCGGAGTCAGGGGGTATGGGGAGAAGGCAGGAACGGGGTACTGATTGAGAATGATCAGCCATGATCACAGTGAATGGCAGTGCTGGCTCGAAGGGCCGAATGGCCTCCTCCTGCACCTATTGTCTATAAATCCACAGAAAATCCACATGCCTGGATGTGCTAACGAGAAGGAGACAGGGATGTGAACTGGCAGGACGACAAGGGTGAGGTGGGGGGGGGGGGGGTGAAGAAATGCAGGAGTTACTTGATATTAGAGAAATAAATGAATGTTCACACCATGAGGTACTCTGACGAACAAAGCAAAATGGCAAATACTGACACCCTGGGGAGAACGTTTTCAAATACAAGCAATGTAAAACTGGGCTTTGGAGATAAAGGAATGATGCAGCTCAATACATATACTCCCAGGTGATCAAAAACTAATCCCTTCACAGTTAATCTCGACTTGAATTCCTGGCATAAAAGACCACGTTTGAGAATTAAATTTATAATCTCCCACAGCGTTGGAAACGCAGGTACGATTTTCACATCTTGGTTTGACAAGAGTCACGGAGCAGAGTGCCTTTGAAGACTCGTAAGGAATTATCACTAAACTCTGAAAGGGCACCTGTTCTGATTGACATGTCTAGAATAATGTTGGTTCAATCCACAGCAGCCTCATCCAGAGAGCGGGCTGGCGAGAGTGACCGACAAGATTAGCGGGGCTGACTGGAACATGCAGTTGAAGTAACGCATCCAAGTATGAGGTTAATAACCGTGTCTACTGTGATCACTCAATTGCCTCCTGCTGTCAGCTTTAGTCACCTATCATAGTCGGCTTCCCCAAAAATGCAAGCAACACACACTGCTTAGTAAACAGAAACGGAACAAAGTCTCTCATAAATATGCGGCGATTAAATACATTTTGAATAACAAAATGCTGGAGTAACTCAGCAGGTTAGCAGCATCTCAGGAGAGAGGGAATGGGTGACGTCTCGACCCGAAACGTCACCCACTCCCTCTCTCCTGAGATGCTGCCTGACCTGCTGAGTTACTCCAGCATTTTGTGAATAAATACCTTCGATTTGTACCAGCATCTGCAGTTATTGTCTTATAAATACATTTTGAAGAATGGTTCAATGGTGCTTTTATTGTCAAACATGCCAAACACACAGTGGACTACTTTTCTTGACAACGAAGCATGCAAAGATAAAAATGTAATCAGGGGACAGTCAGACTGGTCGGAGAACTAGGGTGGGGGAGGGATGGAGAGAGAGGGAAAGCAAGGGTTACTTGTAGTTAAGTAAAGTATTGCTTGTAGTTAAGTGCCGCAGAACACCTCCGCTCAGTCCGCCTAAACCTACCTGATCCCCCGGTTGCTCAACACTTTAACTCCCCCTCCCATTCCCACACTGACCTTTCTGTCCTGGGCCTCCTCCATTGTCAGAGTGAGGCCCAGCGCAAATTGGAGGAACACCTCCTCATATTTTGCTTGGGAGGCTTACACCCCAGCGGTATGAATATAGACTTCAACCACATAACTTCAAGTCGGCGATCGCTTCGCTCAACACCTGCGTTCAGTCCACGTTGACCAATCTGATCTCCCGGTGGCTGAGCACTTCAACTCCCCCTCCCACTCCCAGTCTGACCTTTCTGTCATGGGCCTCCTCCAGTGCCATAGTGAGTCCCACTGGAAATTGGAGGAACAGCACCTCATATTTCGCCTGGGCAGCTTGAAGCCCAGAGGTATGAACATTGACTTCTCCAACTTTAGATAGTTCCTCTGTCCCTCTCTTCCCCACCCCCTTCCCAGATCTCCCTCTATCTTCCTGTCTCCACCTATATCCTTCCTTTGTCCCGCCCCCCTGACATCAGTCTGAAGAAGGGTCTCGACCCGAAACGTCACCCATTCCTTCTCTCCTGAGATGCTGCCTGACCTGCTGAGTTACTCCAGCATTTTGTGAATAAATATCTTCGATTTGTACCAGCATCTGCAGTTATTTTCTTATACATTATATAACATAACTTCAAGTAACCCTTGCTTTCCCTCTCTCTCCATCTCTCCCCCACCCTAGTTCTCCGACCAGTCTGACTGTCCCGATTACATTTTTATCTTCGTATGCTTCGTTGTCACCTTCCCCTAGCTAACAATGACCAATTCTACATTTTCCTTGAGCTACGTCCCCTTTGATGTCTCGTTTTCACTCCTTACATTCCTTATCTCTGTCTCCCTCACCCCGACTCAAACTGAAGAAGGGTCTTGACCCGAAACGTCACCCATTCCTTCTATCCAGAGATGCTGCCTGGCCCGCTGAGTTACTCCAGCATTTTGTGTCTATCACCCGTACACTAATTCTATCCTACACACGAGGAACAATTTACAAAAGCCAATTAACCAAATCAGATAATGCCATACATAAATAGACAGAAAATGCTGGCCTAACTCAGCGGGACAGGCAGCATCTCTGGAGAGAAGGAATGGGTGACGTTTCGGATCGAGACCCTTCTTCAGAAGGAGGGTCTGAAGAAGGGTCTCAACCCGAATCGTCACCCATTGCTTCTGAGTTACTCCAGCTCTTTTAGTCTATCTTTGGTTTAAACCAGTATCTGTAGTTCCTTCCTACACATAATACTATGCTTAAATAAATGCAAGCCAAACTCAAGTACAATAGATAGAGCAATGGGGAAGATACAGTGCATTCAGAAAGTATTCCCTTTTTCCACATTTTGTTACGTTACAGCCTTATTTTAAAATGCATTAAATTCTTTTTTTAAAATCATCAATCTACACACAATACCCCATAATAAAAAAAGGCGAAAACAGGTGTTTAGAAATTTTTGCAAAATAATAAGGATCTGAATACTTTCTGAATGCACTGTACCGAGTCCAGAATATAGTGTAAGAAAATAACTGCAGATGCTGGTACAAATCGAAGGTATTTATTTCACAAAATGCTGGAGTAACTCAGCAGGTCAGGCAGCATCTCAGGAGAGAAGGAATGGGTGACGTTTCGGGTCGAGACTCTCTTTCAGACTGATGTCAGGGGGGCGGGACAAAGGAAGGATATAGATGGAGACAGGAAGATAGAGGGAGATCTGGGAAGAGTGAGGGGAAGAGAGGGACAGAGGAACTATCTAAAGTTGGAGAAGTCAATGTTCATACCGCTGGGCTGCAAGCTGCCCAGGCGAAATATGAGGTGCTGTTCCTCCAATTTCCGGTAGGCCTCACTATGGCACTGGAGGAGGCCCATGACAGAAAGGTCAGAGTGGGAGGGGGAGTTGAAGTGCTCAGCCACCGGGAGATCAGGTTGGTCCTCAGCATTGCAGTGCAAAAAATAGAGACAAGGAACTGCAGGTGCTGATTTATACCAAAGATTGACACAAATCTTACACTGTGTGTTATTCACTTAATGTTGTACAAGTACACTGTCGACAGCTCGATTGTAATCATATCATATCATATCATCATATATATACAGCCGGAAACAGGCCTTTTCAGCCCACCAAGTCCGTGCCGCCCAGCGATCCCCGTACATTAACACTATCCTACACCCACTAGGGACAATTTTTACATTTACCCAGCCAATTAACCTACATACCTGTACGTCTTTGGAGTGTGGAAGGAAACCGAAGATCTCGGAGAAAACCCACGCAGGTCACGGGGAGAACGTACAAACTCCTTACAGTGCAGCACCCGTAGTCAGGATCGAACCTGAGTCTCCGGCGCTGCATTCGCTGTAAAGCAGCAACTCTACCGCTGCGCTACCGTAATCATGTAGTCTTTCCGCTGACTGGCTAACATGCAACACGTTTTGTTTCACTGTACCTCGGACATGTGGCAATAAACTAAACTATAGTCACGTGCTGAATGGAACCAAGCACCCCCCTTTTGTGAGACTAGTCTGATATAGATTGTCCATCCAACAATGCCGGAGGAGGTCAGGAACTCATCCAAATGATATGATACGATAGAACTTTATTTATCCCCAGAGGGAAATTGATCTGCCAACAATCATAAAAATACATGAAACGTGAAATTAAAGTGACCAGTGGAAAGGATTGAGGATGTGCACAAATTGGGGGTGGGGGGAGGAGGGGAGTCAGTCCACTCCACGACAGAAGGGGGAGTTTAGTTTAGAGATACAACGTGGAAACAGGCCCTTCGGCCCACCGGGTCCGTGCCTACCAGCGATCCCCACACATTAACACCATCCTCTCCCCACTAGGGACAATTTTTACATTTACCAAGCCAATTAACCTACAAACCTGCACGTCTTTGGAGTGTGGGAGGAAACTGAAGATCTTGGAGAAAACCCACGCAGGTCACGGGGAGAACGTACAAACTCCGTACAGACAGCACCCATAGTGGGGATGGAACCCGGGTCTCCGGCGCTGCATTCGCTGTAAGGCAGCAACTCTACCGCTGCGCCACCGTGACCGCCCAGGAGTAGTACAGTTTGATAGCCACAGGGAAGAAGGCCCTCCTATGGCATTCTGTCCTGGATCTTGGTGGAACCGGTCTGATGTGGAGTTGGAATGGTAGGGGGAGGGAAACACCACTCCTTCGGTCTGCAGGGTCCCGACCAGAAACGTCGCCCATCCATGTTCTTCAGGGAAACTGCCTGACCCGCTGAGTTACTCCAGCATGTTGAATCTAATTTTGTAAAACATTATCCGCAGAACCTCGTGTCACTTCCTAGTTAGCGTTCTCATAGGCCACACAATGCAAAGACCTAAAACAGTCTTATCAGGTGAAGCAGAGGTTCACTTGCACGTCCTCCAACCTCATCTACTGTATCCGCAGAGAGGAAAAATTCATGTTTGCATTGCTTTTACAGTTTTGTCAGTGCTGTAAAATGGAATCAAGGACATGGGACAAAAATAGCCCCTATTTACTTTTATTTGAGTTTATTGTCACGTGTACCAAGGAACAGTGAAAAGCTTTTTTGTTGTGTGCTATCCAGTTAGCAAAAAGACTATACATGTTTACAATCAAGCTGTCCACACTCTGTAGATGTAAGGTAAACTTGTGTTATCAATACTTGTGTTAGCAAGAGGACCCGTCTGCAGAAGGAGCAAGAAAAAAGGTGGCCCATCTCTAGAAGGGACAACGTTCAAGTTGGATAGATGGTATTGAAATGGTCTGAAGAAGGGTCTCGACCCGAAACGTCACCCGTTCCTTCTCTCCCGAGATGCTGCTGAGCCGCTGAGTTACTCCAGCATTTTGTGTCTTCCTTTGGTATTGAAATGAATGGAACTGAAAACAACACTGATTTTTCAAGTCTAATATTGTCAGAGGGAATACCAAAGTCATTTTGCACTAACAGTGCATTTTTACAGTTCAGGATCAATTTAATCTGCACACCATCTTTGATCTCAAATTCACTTTGGGGACTTTAGAGTCAGAGTGATACAGTGTGGAAACAGGCCCTTCGGCCCAACTTGCCCACACCAGCCAACATGTCCCATCTGCACTAGTTTCATCTGGCATTGCGAGGGGCATTGAGTGTAAGCGTCAGGAAGTCACGGTGCATCTCTGTAGGACTTTGGTTAGGCCACATTTGGAGTATTGTGTACTGCTCTGGCCGCCCCATTACAGGAGAGATGAGGCTTTGGAGATGGTGTAGAGGAGGTGTACGAGAATGGTACATGTACGAGAATGGTACTCTAGGGTTTTAGCTAGAGGGAGAGTTTGGATAGATGTGCATTGTTTTCTTTGGAAAGTTGGAAGTTAGTTTTCGGTTTAGTTTTAGAGATACAGCATGGAAACAAGCCCTTCAGCCCACTGACAACGCCGACCAGCAATCAGCCGTACTAGTTCTATCCTACTCACGAGGGACACTTTACAGAAGCCAAATAATCTACAAACCCACACGTCTTTGGGATTTGGGAGGAACCGGAAGCTCCCTGAGGATACCTATGTGGTCACAGAGAGAACGTACAAGCTCAGTACAGACAGCACCTGTGGTCAGGATCAAAACCGGGGCCTCTGGCACTGTAGGGCAGCAACTCTACCGCTGCGCCACAGTGCCGCCCCAACCAGGATCTACGATGAGGGCAGAATCGATGGAAGTGTATGAAATGATTGAGAGAAAGATCTTCGAAGGTATTTATTTCACAAAATGCTGGAGTAACTCAGCAGGTCAGGCGGCATCTCAGGAGAGAAGGAATGGGTGACGTTTCGGGTCGAGACCCTTCTTCAGACTGATGTCAGGGGGGCGGGACAAAGGAAGGATATAGGTGGAGACAGGAAGATAGAGGGAGATCTGGGAAGGAGGAGGGGAAGGGAGGGACAGAGGAACTATCTAAAGTTGGAGAAGTCGATGTTCAAACCACTGGGCTGCAAACTGCCCGGGCGAAATATGAGGTGCTGTTCCTCCAATTTCCGGTGGGCCTCACTATGGAGGAGGCCCATGACAGAAAGGTCAGACTGGGAAATGGGAGGGGGAGTTGAAGTGCTCGGCCACCGGGAGATCAGTTTGGTTAATGCGGACCGGAGCGCAGGTGTTCAGCGAAGCGATCGCCGAGCCTGCGCTTGGTTTCGCCGATGTAAATAAGTTGACATCTAGAGCAGCGGATGCAATAGATGAGGTTGGAGGAGGTGCAGGTGAACCTTTGTCTCACCTGGAAAGACTGTTTGGGTCCTTGGATGGAGTTGAGGGGGGAGGTAAAGGGACAGGTGTTGCATCTCGTGCGGTTGCAGGGGAAAGTGCCCGGGGTTGGGGTGGTTTGGGTGGGAAGGGACGAGTGGACCAGGGCGTTACGGAGGGAACGGTCTCTGCGGAACGCAGAGAGGGGAGGGGATGGGAAGATGTGGCGAGTGGTGGGGTCCCGTTGTAGGTGACGGAAATGTTGGTGGATGATATGTTGGATCCGCTGGCTGATGGGGTGGAAGGTGAGAACGAGGGGGATTCTGTCCTTGTTGCGAGTGGGGGGAGGGGGAGCAAGAGCGAGCTGCGGGATGTAGAAGAGACCCTAGTGAGTGCCTCATCTATAATGGAGGAGGGGAAGCCCCGTTTCCTGAAGAACGAGGACATCTCGGAAGCCCTAGTGTGAAACACCTCATCCCGGATGGTCACATCGCACAGTGAACCGGCACAGATCTACTTGCACTTTATTCTCAAAATGCTAGAGTAACTCAGCAGGTCAGGCAGCATCTCGGGAGAGAAGGAATGGGTGACGTTTCGGGTCGAGACCCTTCTTCAGACTGATGTCAGGGGGGCGAGACAAAGGAAGGATATAGGTAGAGACAGAAGATAGAGGGAGAACTAGGAAGGGGGAGGGGAAGAGAGGACAGAGGCACTATCTAAAGTTGGAGAAGTCAATGTTCATACCACTGGGCTGCAAGCTGCCCAAGCGAAATATGAGGTTGTTCCTCCAATTTGTGGTGGGCCTCACTATGGCACTGGAGGAGGTCCATGACAGAAGGTCAGACTGGGAGTGGGAGGGGGGAGTTGAAGTGCTCAGCCACCGGGAGATCAGGTTGGTTAAGGCGGACCGAGCAAAGGTGTTGAGGGAAACGATCGGCGAGCCTGCGTTTTGGTTTCGCCGATGTAAAGATCTTCAAGACTTCTTTGTGAGTCAGCACGATTCACGGGAAGGAGCTGGAAGAGTGCGGCACAAAGAGTGAGGAGGGCCTTTGCCGCTGCAGTGAACCAGGTCACATTCATCTGCACGAACCAAAGAACAAGCAGGCAGTGAAAGGCCTCAAAGGTCACACGGCACGTGGGCTACATATGGAACTATATGGAAATATTCAAGAGATACACACAAGATGTGTAGTTTGACAGAAGGAGTGAGAGAGCTGGCTCCTCTTAAGAGTGCGAGAAGAGAATCTAGGGGAATGGGACAATTGGAATTGTGCCAGATGGTGGACATTAATCCCAGCGAACCTGTGCTGGGTTTTCTTCCAGTTTCTCTTTAGACAGTTTAGTTTAGAGATACAGCGTGGAAACAGGCCCGTCGCCCCACCAGGTCCGTGTCCACCAGCGATTCTCGCACATTAACACTATCCTACACCCACTAGGGACAATTAAAAAAACCATTTACCAAGGCAATTAACCTACAAAACTGTACGTCTTTGAATGAAGCTTACAGGTAGCAGCAAAAAACCCAGTGGCACTTCTTCAGACGAATCTTTTATCTCTCGAGCAACACCATTGTTGTACACGGGGATCTTGGCATTCAAGTCCTGAGCTCCATGAAAGAGGCAGCACAAGCAGGTAGTGGAAGGCGTGTGGTGTGCTTGCCTCCGGTGTCTGGGGAATTGAATACAAGACTTTGGGCGACACGGTGGCGCAACGGTCGAGTTGCTGCCTCATAGTGCATAAAGTGCCAGAGACCCCGGTTTGATGCTGGCTACGGTCGCCGTCTGTACGGAGTTTGTACGTTCTCCCCACTGGAGTAGCTTAGCAGATCAGGCAGCATCTCTGGTCAACCTGGACAGATGATGTTTCGGGTGAGGATCCTTCTTCAGATGCAAGAGATTTCAGTGTAGACAGGTCCTTTAGTGTAGTGCTGAGGAAGTCATTGTCTTGTTTTGTCTTTTGGCTGGGACATTAAATCAAGTCTCCATCTTCTCTCTCGATTGGATCTAGAAGATTTGGTGCTCTATTGTAGAGAACATTGTTGCATCTAGCCCTGATGCACTTGACAAATATTTCCTCAATTGAAATGATTAAAATCAGGTTACTATTGCAAAGTGCAGGAGTAACTCAGCAGGTCAGGCAGCATCTCTGGAGAACATGGATGGGTGACGTTTCAGAGTGCTGGAGTAACTCAGCGGGTTAGGCAGCATCTCTGGAGAACATGGATGGGTGACATTTCACAGAGTGCTGGAGTAACTCAGCGGGTCAGGCAACATCTCTGGAGAACATGGATGGGTGACGTTTCACAGAGTGCTGGAGTAACTCAGCAGGTCAGGCAGCATCTCTGGAGAACATGGATGGGCGGCGTTTCAGGTTGGGACCCTTCTTCAGTCCGAAGAAGGGTCCCGACCCGAAACTTCACCCATCCATGTTCTCCAGATATACTGCCTGATTTAGTTTAGTTTAGTTTATTATTATGGTCACGTCTACCGAGGTACGTTGTCAAGTTTTTCTTTTGTAACGTGCTATCCAGTCAAAGACTATAAAACGATCATAAGATCATAAGTGATAGTAGCAGAATCAGGCCATTCGTCCCATCGAGTCTACTCTGCCATTCAATCATAGCTGATCTATCTCTCCCTCATAACCCATTCTCCTGCCTTCTCCCCATAACCTCGGACACCTGTAGTAATCAATGATTACAATCAAGTCGTCCATCGTGTGCAGATAAAGGATACAACAATTAGTGCAAGATAAAGTCCGATTAAAGATAGTTCAAAGGTCCCTAATTAGGTCGGTGTGAGGCCAGGACCGCTTTAGCACTGTTGTATTTTTTTGAAAACCTGGCATCTGCATTTCAATATTGTAATGCTATTTAAGATTATTGTCCAAATTACTTCTCTATTTTCTACGTTACATCAAAGTCATTACTTCACAAAATGCTGGAGTAACTCAGCAGGTCAGGCAGCATCTCAGGAGAGAAGGAATGGGTGACGTTTCGGGTCGAGACCCTTCTTCAGTCTGAAGGGTCTCGACCCGAAACGTCACCCATTCCTTCTCTCCTGAGATGCTGCCTGACCTGCTGAGTTACTCCAGCATTTTGTGAAGTAATGACTTCGATTTGTACCAGCATCTGCAGTTATTTTCATATAAAAGTCATTACTTGGACAGAGTCCCCCTTGTCCTCATCTTCCACCCCATCAGCCGTCGCATACAACACATAATTCCCCACCATTTTCGCCACCTCCAACGGGATCCCACGACTGCCCACATCTCCCCATCTCCACCCCTTTCTGCTTTCCACAGAGACCGTTCCCTCCGAGACTCCATTGTCAGAGTGAGGCCCAGCGCAAATTGGACGAACAGGCACCTCATATTTTGCTTGGGTAGTTTACTTGGGTAGTTTGACTTCTCTAACTTCAGATAGCCCTTGCTTCCCTCTCTCTCCATCCCCTCCCCCTTCCCAGTTCTCCCACCAGTCTTCCTGTCTCTGACTACATTCTAACTCAGTCCCGCCCCCCCCTGACATCAGTCTGAGGAAGGGTCTCGACCCAAAACGTCACCCATTCCTTCTCTCCAGAGATGCTGCCTGTCCCGCTGAGTTACTCCAGGATCTTGTGTCTATCACCAATTTAAAACCAGCATCTGCAGTTCTTTCCTGCACACTTTGTCATTAGTTGGACATTAAACACATTGGGAATTGTGAAAATACGCATTACAAATGCATACTTCTCTATTCCAATTAAACAGATAACACTTCACAGACGGGGAAATGGACCAATTTCCCTCCCCATTCTTTTATGAACACGTCTGCTAAGATATCAGGGTCGTCGTGCTCCTTACCTCACTCTGCGTAGGGTTTGACTGCAGTCGCTTTGCTCCTTCCTCTTCACTCTCAGGCCCTTCGGCACACCACTTTCCCACAAACCTCTGCCTGCACTGTTCCCTTTACTCCTCCCCCACTCGTGTGTATCTCACTCACAGGCCTCACACTCCTTTTCCCTCTGCCTCGCACTCTCTTGCCCTCCTCCCTCTCACACCATTGCAACCTTCACCTGCTCCCCTCCCTCTATTTGCCCTCTGCTCCCTCTCCTTTCTCAGCAACTCCTCCCCCTCTATCTCTCTCCTCCCTCACACTTCCGTCATTCCCTCCCTCACTCCCCCTCTCCCTCACTCTTTCCCTCCGTTTCTTTCACTCGCTCACTCTCTCCTCCCTCCCTCTCTCTTTCTCCTCTCACTTCCCACTCTTCTTCCTCCACTCACTCTTTTTTCACTCACTCCCTCCCTCTCCTTTCACTCACTCTCTCTCTCTCCTCCCTCCTCTCTCCCCTTTCCCACTCTCCTTCCTCCTCACTCTTCCCTCTCTCCCTCAATTTCTTTCACTCTCCTCCCTCCTCCCTTTCACTCACTCTATGTCCTCTGTCTTCTCACTCCCTTTTCCTCTCCCCTCTCTCTATCCTCTCTCTCCTCTTTCCACTCCCTCCTTCTCTCCCTCACTTCTCTCCTTCTTTCC